>NW_007582428.1:0-1400 GCF_000690725.1 Stegastes partitus
CGACCGCCTGAGGGGGTCAAACCTCTTTGTCTTTACTAATGTGAGCGACTGCTCAGTGGGACTGTTTGGACTGAAGACCGTGATAAAGGTCTCGCCGCTCGCTGCAAGCTGCTCCACACTGGAGCTGGTTTCGGGGTATCCGGGTGTATAGAGACGCTGAGGAATTGTGAAATAAACTACATCTGCAGCGCTGACTGAGATGGCGATTTATATTATCATGTAGTTGTCTACAGCAGGGGTTCTCAACTGATCTCACCCTGGGACCCACATTTTCCCATGGTAATTAAGTCGCGACCCAATTTTTTATTATTATTCAGACGGGGGGTGTGGGTGCTGAGCTTTCGGTCCGACCAACAGTCACACTGCTGTGGTGGTGGTGGCGGCGGCAGGGGGGGAGGTAGAAGGAATATTTGGAGATCAAAATTGACATCTCGATTCCACCACAGAGAACGAATAGTTGGCTATTCAGCTTTCGGGTCCAGCCCTAGTATGAAATCCACATTTTAAATACTCCGGGTCATATTTGCGCTTTGCCATCTTGCGTCCCAACATCAGCACAAACTTAAAATTAACGTCAAACAAACTATGGTTACCATGACTGTCAAAATAAAAAATAATTCCAACCTGAGACGCACATTATATATTATTTAATTTTGACCAGCTGTCCGCGACCCACCCAGAACAGGTCCGAGACCCACTTTTGAGTCGCGACCCACCAGTTGAGAACTTGATAATCGTGACTTGATAATCCGACCCTTAACAATCCAGAAACTTGCCATCCAACATGTTTTTAGGAAAAACAAGAAGAACACATTAAAAACAGCCTTAGCATACCGACAGCCTTGATTCTGACTCCGACATGACATTTTAATAACAGCGTTTTATCTGACTGAACTACGTTCACACTACAGGACTTGTTGCTCAATTTGGATTTTTTTGTGAAATCCATTTTTTTTGTGAGTTTGTTCACATTTCCAATTAAATACAACTTGTATGTGATCTGCTGTGTGAACTTCATACGACCCAAAAGTGTCCCACATGTGCAGAAGAGGACACGACGACGTCACACGCAGCGAGCGTGCTCAGTGTTTACGGATCTAAACATGGATGGTGACGGCGGGGGAAAGGTACTGTACAGAGGTGTGATCGTTATCCTAAACTAGTCTATGAAGATTCTCCAGGTCCTGGTTATTCTGGTAGATGAATCGTATGAACTGGACTTGTTTGAGTTCCACCTCTCATCCAAGAGGCTTCATCACTTCTGACTGACTAGTTGGGAGTTCCAGATATCCTTAAGGAGCCATGAACACCTGAGTTTCCGTTTCAGTTTGGGGTTTGTTGCTCCTCCTCCTCGTTATGTGGGTTGTTCGTGCTCCTCCTGCCACAAAGGAACGAACCCT
>NW_007582429.1:0-1399 GCF_000690725.1 Stegastes partitus
CGACAAGAACCGCATATTTCTCAAAATAAAGTGTCAGAGGCCAATCTATGTATCTCATAAATGACCACCACTGCCTCATTGAAACATCATTGAATGTGATCAGCCACTATACATTCAGGCCAGCCAGCTGCACTGGACTGCAAGGAATCAACCGAATCCTCAACGGTTACTCCAGCTTTAGATGCTTGAGAGGAAAATGAGAAAGAAAAATGGGACCAAAAGTGGAATTAATTTTGTGAAGATGAGGTCTGTCGAGGCTGCAAGGTGGCTCAGGGTCTTTCTGTGTGGAGTTTGCATGTTCTCCCCGTGCAGCGTGGGTTCTCTCCGGGTTCTCCGGCTTCCTCCAATACAGTCCCAAAACATCCATCCATCCATCCATCCATCCATCCATCCATCCATCCATCCATCCATCCATCCATTATCTATACACCGCTTAATCCTCACTAGGGTCGCGGGGGGCTGGACCCTATCCCAGCCATCTTAGGGTGAAGGCAGGGGACACCCTGGACAGGTCACCGGTCTATCACCTCAACATGTTTTTTGGACTGTGTGGGAGGAAGCCGTAGAACCCGGAGAGAACCCACGCTGCACGGGGAGAACATGCAAACTCCATGCAGAAAGATTCCGGTGCCCCCACCGGGACGCAAACCGGCGACCTTCTTGCTGCGAGGCAACAGTGCTACCAACTGCGCCACCCTGCAGCCAGTCCCAAAACATGTTGAGGTTAATTGGTGATTCTAAATTGTCCATAGGTGTGAATGTGAGTGTGCTTGGTTGTCTGTCTCTCAGTGTGGCCCTGTAATAGACTGGTGACCTGTCCAGGGTGTCCCCTGCCTTCGCCCTAAGTCAGCTGGGATAGACTCCAGCCCTAACCCTAGTGAGGATTTGTATAGATAATGGATGGATGGATGGATGGATGGATGGATGGTTTGTCGAACAGAGGTACTTATCAGACACCTCTGTTACTGCAAATTGTGAAAAAGGTTAGCGTAGGTAAGATTTCTGTTTTAAGAGTAGTTCCACCGAGAAACATTGTTGGTGTGAGCATTAGTTCCACTGTGAACAGTTTTTTCCTTTGTGTTTTTTTTGGCTTAATCTTTAAACATTAGTGCCTCCATAGAAAATGTATTTATGACAAAAGTCATAACTGAATTTAAGGAATTCTATCATGCTGTTGTAGCAAAAACACTGTTTATAAACTGTGCCTATATAAGAGTTTAGAGATCACACACTAATCGACCTTGACTTCTTATTTTACAGTTAATGTTGCAAATTATCTGATGTGCAGAGACTAGTAATTAAGTAAGTAGTTAAAATATCAACATTGGCCCAACATGACCATTTACGGGAAGATAACGCCTGTCAGCTTAAAAGCTTCCTGTTTTGTATATATATATAT
>NW_007582430.1:0-1399 GCF_000690725.1 Stegastes partitus
GTGAATAGTCTGAGGTTAAAAAAACAAACAAACAAACAAACAACCCTGCAGATAGCTATCAGGGGTCCGTTTCACAAAGCAGGTTCAACAAACTCTGAGTCCATTCCTAAACTCTGAGTTGATCTACTCTGAGATAGGAAACTCTGAGTTTCCGGTTCCAGAACAGTGGATTTGAGTTACTTTAATCAACTTGGAGTAGATTCACCTGGAGTTAAGTGCGTGCACCACAACTATAAAAAGCCAGCATCAATGGAGCCCCGAGTTGACGAGTCACCATGGCAACGGGGAAGCGGAGGGCTGCGTTTTTCACTTCACTAGAATTGAAAATCTTAATGTGCGTTGAACATGTTTTTAAAAAGAAGTGCAACACAGATGCAGCTGCAAAACAAAGGGAGACGGCTGCTCGGGTTAGTGCTTAAGTTTAAATGTCGTCCTTTGCAATCAAAATAATTTTACAGGAAAACTGCTTGAATGGTAGCCTATTAATTTATTTCATTTAGGTGCAGTCCCGCCGGGCAGAAGTGCATTTGGCAGAAGCTTAAGATGAAATATAAAAACACTGTTCAAGTCTGAGGTTGCAGCACAATGTCATAAACAGAATATAATTTAAAATTAATTTAACAGATCTCTACATCATTCACCTGCAATCCTGTGGAACTCCTCCACGATGGTTCTGACAGGTTTATGTCCAGGGAAAACAACAAAGATGGGTAAAACCCGTTTCAGGGTGAGGCACACTTTTCTAACTGTCTGCATACAGTTGCCTAACTCAGATGCTCTGCATCCCTGACATTGTACAAAAAACTTCCATTTGCAAACAAACGCAGCGCTACACACAGTATCTGCTGGGATGTGAGAGCATGACTACGGTTGGTAATGCTGCACATGTAAGGACGGATTAGGTTGTATGTAGATGATGGACTGTGACGTGAAATGGTACCGCTCAAAAAGATAACTGTCCCGAAATGCTAGAATATCTATGTGTGGTCTGATAACCATCTCCCGACCAATATTTAATTCTCTGCGCAGTAATGCTGCACCTTCCTCCCCGGGATTGTTATCAAAAGGACATGTCATGTTAGTGAAAAAAGTGGCCTCCTACTGTGCAAAATGGACTTCTAATATAGCCTACTGACTCAGATTTTTTAAAATTTTTTGACAGACGACACAACGAGGCTATGCCAAAACTTGCCTGCTGACTGAATGAATGAGGAAAAGAAACGGCATGTGTGACTGAAAAAGTTTTAGTATCTTGGGATTGTGTTCATGAATGACAGGAAGATGCAGCATGAGATGGACAGACCGATGGTTCTGCGTCAGCAGTAATAGATTGTACCAAACAGTTGTGGAGGCTGTCGATTTACCTGTCGGTCTATGTTCCAAAGTTCAACTATGGTCA
>NW_007582431.1:0-1398 GCF_000690725.1 Stegastes partitus
ATCTGACAAATGCAATAAAATACATTGTCTTTGAATTTCAAACTCTATATATCAAATATCATATTGTTTGTGTGCTTTGCAGAGTTTATGTACCTTGCTCAAAAATTGTTGATTTTGTTCGCATATTCTTGTATATTGTTGTAAATATTTTGCTGTCCAAACACTTTTGCAAATTGTGTTTTTAAATGATCATTAATGGTTTTTATTATTCTTAATAGAAGAAAATTAAACACAAAACAAAATAAGACAGAGCAGCAAAATCCCATTCACATGGATTTATTTTATCATCGTGTAAAAATAAGCACAATTTCATTTTATTCAATGGAACTCTAAATGGGGTGGGACATGCTAAATACTTGTATTTGCATGAGTGTGCATTTTAAATTCAAGAAGTGCAAGGGAAATAGTTCCAAATATGTATAAAAAGAAATATAATTTATATTTGTGACTACAGTTTATACTTATTTAGTTCTGCAATCTCAAGATGGGCTCACATTGTTGGATGTCAGCAGATATTGATGTTTACCTACACTTATGCTGATGTGTTTGGTACAAAAACACAACATGATCATGTGAAGTCCCCACTGATTAGAAATGCATGTTTGAGGTATCAGCACTCAAGTGTTTTTGATAACTATCAAGCAAAAGGTAACAATGCCAGTTTCTCTCCGCAGCAATTAGAGCATTCAGACGAACAGTGCTGGTACCTGTGGAGGTATCTGGCCATTAGGGCAACAAGACTGACAGCAGTCATTCAGTGCTACATAGGATGGTTAGTAGTTCGCAAAATGATACAACAGGTAAATTAGCTGTGCAACAACATGTTAGGGGCTGCTAGGTGGCTCGGTTATTAGCACTGCGCCTCACAGCAAGAAGGTCGCCGGTTCGCCCAAGATGTTTCTGTGGAGTTTGCATGTTCTCCCCGTGCAGCCTGGGTTCTCTCTGGGTTCTCCAGCTTCCTCCCACAGTCCAAAATCATGTTGAGGTTAACTGGTGATTCTAAATTGTCTGTAGGTGTGAATGTGAGTGTGCTTGGTTGTCTGTCTCTAAGTGGAGCCCTGTGATAGACTGGCGACCTGTCCAGGGTGTCCCCTGTCTTCGCCCTAAGTCAGCTGGGATAGACTCCAGCCTCCCCCCCTTTACACAAAATAATTCACCCCTAGATTTCGTCACCTGGAAAAAAAAGGAATCACACACCTACACCACATCTTCTATAATAATAATCTAATGCCATTTGAAAATCTCATTCACACCTATGGCATTGGGACTGACCAGTGTATTCAGTATTTTCAATTAAAATCAATTCTTAAAGCCAAAATCAACATAACTAATAATAACCTACATCCTCCAATACTGACAGAAGAATTATTAGAGATTAAAAACACGAAGAAACTGTTA
>NW_007582432.1:0-1398 GCF_000690725.1 Stegastes partitus
GGTCAAGGAAGGTGATAGGCAGGCAGACTCAGCAGACTTCTTATGTGCAAAAAAGGTGAAGAGTTTATTTACAGTGCTTTTCCATTTAGGTGAGACGTAAAATAACAAGACAATACAAAATTAATTTACAGGAAAAAGAATCATTATAAAGTTAACTCACATTCTCACAGCACAGCACAGCCTCACCTCACTCTCCTGGGGGGGGCCAAATCTCCACTCCTTATATAGGGTGCTCATTCACTCTCTGCTCACATCAGCTCTACCATTAAACAACATGGTGACTCTTCCATAACTTTGAGAAAACCCCAAATATACCAACCTCAACCTTTTACAAATCCCCCACTTGCAGGCAGTTTTACATGGCTCCCAGAAACTAAACATTCACAGTCAAACATGCTTGACATATTTAATACAAAAATACATTCATTCAAAAGGAACAAAAAGGCCTCCACTTGGTCTGACCCAGTGACGTCAGTCTGACACCACCAACACCATAAAGTCAGGATGTGCTGGGCCGGCCCTCTACCAAACACCAATCCTGCATGGTGGATCCAGACAAAGGACCAAAGAAAAGCAAGTATGAACAAAAAAACAAACGATTTAACCTGTAACTTGAAGTAACAGCTGTGCGTTTTCTTCAGTTTCCCACATGGTTGATGGAAATTGTAATATGGTAATGCAAACAAAACCCGGGATAGTCTGCACCACAATGTTACACTAGCATGGCTCAAACTAAAGCAGCACACAATGAAGCAGTTTGTGGAATGTGACAAAAAGACAAAAAGTTAAGGGACAAGTGGTGAGGAGAAATGAGAGGTTCTCACTCACTTTGTCACACCTATCAGCTAATTGTTCTGTAGTTTAACTGGTCAGCTATCTATTATTGACGTTTTCACATTCCCTTACCTGCTCGTTAGCCCCAGTTTAAGCTCTGTCTACACTCTGCCTGTGTCTCTTAGTTTCAAGTCTCTATTTCTGTCTCTGTTGGCTACAGTTGTACTTTTTCGGCCTCTGATTTTAGTTCTAAAGGAGTGGCATCCTCCATGTAGCAATACCTCACCCACCAACTCCTGAGGTACTTTCTGTATGTTTCAGTTCTGTGTTTTCTGTTCTCATAAATTCTGTAAATATATTTCAAGACATTAGTGTCATGTTTTAACCTTTCAGGTTCCCAGACTAGCCGTGACACAGTACAAAGCAATTTTTTCTCTCATTTTAACTTTCCTAACTGTTATGTTCACTGTTGAACCAAACTGATCATTTTGTGTAGATCTATGAGGAGGTGCTGTGCATTTTGAAACCAGGCACTGGGTACAAGACCTGGAAGTGGCTAGGCCAGACCCTCTAACAGTACTCATCCCCTTTCACACTTGGAGTCAGTACCTTTGCTGGATTCAT
>NW_007582433.1:0-1397 GCF_000690725.1 Stegastes partitus
TCTTTACATCTCACCTGTATGTGATGAGATTCATCACTGACACTGAAACACATTCACACATCACATCTCTGACATTTGTTCACGTTTAACTCATAGAGAAGGTTTGTACATTATTATTTTATAAAAAATAATGACCAGAAAGTGTATTTAAAGTGCATTAATCACATCTTACAGTTTTTCAAAGCCTTTTTAAAAACGAAATCTGACAAATTAATACAGTTTATATTGAACCCACTGATATGAATTTTCAAAAGTCCTGTAATGTCTCATACTTGGATTAAAGTTCTGACTTTAATAGGTGTGTGTTCACGTTTCTGATCATTTTGGAGACTGCAGTTTGTTAAATGGTTTTACTAATTACTCCACAGCCTTTGTGATAATAATTCTACCTTCAGTGATTTAAAATCAAACTTTTACATTTGGGACAAAAAAAAGTGTTTGTAGGATAGCAAGTTCTAATCTAGTATTTTATGATACGTTTTTTTATTTGGGCGGCATCATAATCATGATAAAGATATATAAGGTATTTCATAAATTGTGATACATTTTTATAATCACTTTAATTCATTTTTCTTTGGAAACCCTGCCAGGTATTTTTTTTAAAGGACACATTTTGCCATGTATTTTATCGGACTTCTCTGTGTATAATTTCGTGTGATTTTATGTGAACTGTCTGCTGTCACACAGCAGTTTAACTTTAGGGTTAACAAAATAATCAATCTGTTTGTCTTCACAACCAAAAAGGGTTTTCTGCACAATTTTTAAGTGTCTATATAATTCAGAAATGTTGTTTGCATTAACATTTTTTAAACTGAAATTCTTTTAAACAAAATTGAGAAGTGCACATAAGTCTATTCTTTGCTTTTTTTGACTATTCTTCTCTTAAACACTCAATAATCCACATTTACAATCAGAATAGAAAAAAACAGAAACATTTCACATGTCACATGTTGTAATTGTCTCATATGAACTTGTGTTTGTATTCACAGGTGCATCTCCAGAGCCGTCTCTCACAATGCTTGATCAAACACAGAACTCAGCGCTGCTTCGGTGTATCGTTCGAGGTGCTTTTCCAAAACCTGAAGTTGTCTGGACAGACAGTGATGGAAAGATTCTTACTGCTGATGAACCAAAGATCACAAAGACAGAAGGAAACAAATACGACACTGTCCTCAATATTACTGTGACCAAGACCGACCGCTACACCTGTGTGGCTACACAGAAAGAAATCAACCATCAGATTAATAATACAAACTTTGTGCGTTTGAATGGTGAGTAGTGTTTTATTCTTAAAATAACTGCATTTTTTCAAGTGTCAATCATGTTAAAATATGTGAATTTGTGCCCAGACTGAACAAATATTTCACTGGAAATTAGGCAAAAATGAACTGAGATTA
>NW_007582434.1:0-1396 GCF_000690725.1 Stegastes partitus
AGAGAACTTGACAGAATCAAGGAGAACCACACAAACGAAATAGAAAAAGCAGTGTGTGTATTAATTGATGAATGTCGAAAGAGAAGAGTCCAGATGGGAGAGACAGAACTGGACAAAGAATTTGATAAGATGTGGAATGAAACACTCAAAAAACTTCCTTTTTCTGAACAACAGACCACAGATGTCTTCACCAGGGTAGTTCACTGCCTGAGAACAAATCTGTATCACAAGGGGAGTCATGCATGTGTATTGCTGAGTCAAAAAAGACTGCGAGATTGTGGACAAGGGCCTTTCACATATACAGATGAAAACTTGCACAAAAATGCTCAACGCAAAATGAAGAAGTTGTTGTACGGTAAAGATCATGTACAAGAAATGGCTGACAGCATCATAGCTGCTTGTTCACAGTTTATAACTGAAAAGATCCAGAGAAAAACCAACTACCATGATACTTACATCCAGGAGATCCTACTCATCATTGATGAGAAACTGCAAAACAATCAGAATGTGAAGAGAGACATCGAGTTTGAGGTTTCTCTGAAACAGCACATCTGTGGATTTGCAGCCAGACGCTTTGAGGAAATGCACAAGAATTTCATTCAAGAAAATGATCCCCACAGATGTCTGATGAAAAACAAGGAAAGGTTTCGTTCTGATTTCAAAGATGTGTTCCATGAGCGAGACCAGGCCCAGAAGAAGGCAGAAGATTTCACGGACCAATGCCTGAAGCCTGCTGTTGAAGACTTTGTCAACCGTTCCTTAGGTCCAAACATCGTTGATGAAATGCTCAAACGTGAGGAGTTCAGCACACGAATGTCCTTCCAGTATTCGCTTTTGAAGGAGTTGCTTTCAAAGAAAAAACACGAAGACTATTTGAAGTACAGTTTCTCTTACAAGAGCTACGTCAAGAACAGAATACGTCAGCAAATAGAAGAACGTTTCTCAAGGTCCTCTGCAACATTTGAGTTTGAGAATCGACATCTTAAATCAAGTATCAGCAGCATAAATGACGCCATCGCAAAGGCCAAAACAGGAAACTGTGTCAACTTGAAGGCCTTTGTTGAAGATATCTGCAAAGAACTTGGTGATAAACTTGTCATTTCCCAAACTGCTCTTGATTCTGTCATGACCCTGAACAACGCTGACAAGGATTCGTTTGCTCACTGCCTCACAGTGTCTGTGAATGACATGGAAGAAACTCTCAGAGAGAAGTTTAAAAAAATGACCTTTGAAGAGAAACTAAAACATCTCCATACGAATTCCCTGAATGAGCTCTTCACCAGAGTGATTGGATGTGGCAAACAGTGTCCATTCTGTGCAGTGCCTTGTGACGCAGGAGGAAAAGACCATAAAGAGCACTTTGCTGCACTGCATCGGCCACAGGGTCTGAATAAGA
>NW_007582435.1:0-1396 GCF_000690725.1 Stegastes partitus
TGTCTAATTTTTTCTTACTGCAGATGAATGATATGAAATAAGCAACAGTCTATTAACAGCCCAAAATGTGCTGACAGGGAAGAAAAGCAAAAACATAACTTTTTTTTTAAATTGTTGCAGAGTTAAAGACTTGTTGCCATGAAAATGCATGAGTGTGTTTTTCTTTAGTTAGAAAAGGAAAAACTGGAGTCGAATTCCTTGCATGTTAACAAAGTCTGGCCAATGAAGCTGATTCTGATTCTAAAACTAAATCTGCACTTGCCAAAAGGTTGTCTACGGAGCCCCAGAAGGGACATGGAGAAAGAAAAAAACACAGGGAGAGGAAAAAAAAATAGACGTATCTTTTGCAAGATCTCACAAAACTACAGGTATATACAATATGAAGAAACAACAATGGAGGACACCCATCTGTACGAGACTTTTATTGAGTTTTGTTTTGAAATCGGCCTAAAATGTAAAGACATTCAAGCAGTGCTTAGCAAGAGGGACAGTTTCACAAAATGTCCAATAAGATCGATGTGATGGGGGATCTCGCAAAAGTTTTTTGCAAGATCCCGAGAAAGTTTTACGAGATCTCGCAAAAGATACCTTTTTTTTTTTTTTTCCTCTCCATGATTTTTTTTCTTTCTCCATGTCTGCAGTTGTCACAATAAGAGTAGGTATAATATGCATATAAATGGATCTGCTAACAAGTATGGCAAAGCAAATGCATATTAATCCATGGCTGAAAATAGGCTCCAACAAATGCACTGTTAGCATTTTCAAAAAAAAAATGCAGTTCTAAGCTGTTTAAAGACTTCTATATAAATATAATATCCATCTATCCATCATCTATACAACGCTTAATCCTCACGAGGGTCGCGGGGGGGCTGGAGCCTATCCCAGCCAACTTAGGGTGAAGGCAGGGGACACCCTGGACAGGTCACCAGTCCATCACAGGGCTACACTTAGAGACAGACAACCAAGCACACTCACATTCACACCTACAGACAATTTAGAATCACCAATTAACCTCAATGTGTTTTTGGACTTGTGGGAGGAAGCCGGAGAACCCGGAGAGAACCCACGCTGCACGGGGAGAACATGCAAACTCCACACAGAAAGATCCCGGCGATGCGAACCGGCGACCTTCTTGCTGCAAGGCAACAGTGCTAACCAACTGCGCCATCTTGAAACCCAAACTGTTTCAACATAAATTAACATTTTAATCTTTGTGAGGTTTATTGTAGGTCTGTTGTACAAGCCGGAGAACCTGGAGAGAATCCACACTGCACGGGGAAAGATCCAGGGAGTCTACACTGGGATGCGAACCAGCGACCTTCTTGCTGTGGGGCAACACTGCTACCAACTGCACCACCTTAGATATATTATATATATATTTGCGTCTCTACAGAAA
>NW_007582436.1:0-1395 GCF_000690725.1 Stegastes partitus
CAAGTGGCGCTCTGATGCAGCCGAGGCCAAACAAGGACGAGCTGTGAGAGCAGACGAGGCCGCGTGGTTTCTAACAGCTCCTCAAAGCTCCCATCAGCCCCTGCGGCCCACAGATAAGGCTGCTGCTGCTGACTTGACAGCTCAGCTCAAGCTGCTGTGTGCTTTCATGGTCTGGATTCCAACCTGACGACAGATCCAAGAAATCTGCTCACATGATGTAGAAAGACTGAAAACATTCATGTTCCCACAAACACATTGAGGTTGGTGGAGAATCTAGTAACACGGACTGTTATCTGTTGTTGGGATGGAAACAGAAAACTACAAATCCACACAGCTCCTCAACTCTGACCATATTTCAAAAATAGATTCACTTTCATAACATGTCAAACACTTTCAAACAGTTCTCCATATTTAGCATTAATATTCTCATTGAGTCATTTCTGCTGCATAATTATAGACACATTAGCCGACTTTCAGCTTTTAGAAATATTTCGATCTGCACTAAACTTTAAATTGAATAAAAGAGTTTGTCTGTCTGTGAATTTCTTTTGTTGAACTGCGAAATGTGTTTTTTTTCCTTTTACCGAAAATAATATTGTGAATAATATTTTTATCATTATTAGCAGGTGTGGGTCTGTAAAGATAGAGGCATTTGGACTTTGATGACATGTCTTTTTTGTTTCTTGGTCCAAAAATAGTTTGTCTTCCATTTGCTCTTTAAAATGTATTTTCGTAGAAATTCTTTAATTATAAGAATTCATCATATCCACTTCACATGTGATTTATTTTTTACTTTTTATGTATTTATTTTTTTTGGCCTCTTCAGCTTTATTGGACAGGTAAATGCAGAGAGGAAGACAAGAAAGTAAGGAGAAGAGTGGAGGAAGGACCTGCAGCAAAAGATTTGAACCCATGGCATCCCTACACAGTATTACACAATATTTGAGTTTCCTGATCTGTGATTAATGTCTTTCATTCCAGCTGTCATATGTCAACATGTGTCCATAAAGAAGTGTCTGCATGATGCTGCTGCTGCAGTCAGGATTATCATTGTTACACTGCTGCCCTCTATTGGTTGCAAACACACACTGCATCTAGTCTTCAACTCGTGCTGCCACTAGGACCAGACACTAATGTCTTTCATCATTCAGCAACAGGCAGCAAAAATAAAGATAAAACATCTCCATCGCAAAATTTTAGTGGCGCTGCTTCATTGATTTAAAATGAATGAATTAAAATGTTAGAAAACACACCTTTAGCCAAATCACACTCCAACATCACAGCATGGCGCGGCACTGGGACAAAGCCGAGCTCCATCCCCCTCATCACAATAAAATCTCCAGACTGCGTATCAGCAGAAAAAGGAAGAGCCGATTGCACAATAAAAGAATGTCG
>NW_007582437.1:0-1395 GCF_000690725.1 Stegastes partitus
ATAATTTAAAAATGAAGCCAGGGTTTTGCTACTTCCTGGTTGACATCTTGGATTTTTGGAGCCACTGATGCAAAATTTTTCTTCTTCTTCTTTTCCAATTCAAGTCTATGGGAGCCAGGGCTTTTTGGAGCCAGCAACTAGTGGACGTAGTGATATTGCAGGTTTTTGACACTTCCGAGTTGGCTTAATTTTTCAGGGCCGGTTGCTACGTCCATCTTTTATACAGTCTATGGTTCATTTAGTGCAGAAGAAGAGTCACGTGACGCGTGAAATGCCCCTTTTTATGTGAAAGCGCACAGAGTCTGAAGCAAAAAGCCTGAGTTGAAAAAGCTGATAACCACCTTTGTGATACCCATAATCTCTGGCTGGGGCTTTCGGTTTTGTCGATTCGGCTTACACGAAGAAGCCTGGCTATGTCAAACTTGCTTCGTAGTATACCCCTCTGGGGTCCGTTTCACGAAGCAGGTTTACTGAAAACTCTGAGTCTGTTAACCCTGAAATGAGGGAAACTCTGAGTTTTCCGTTTCACAAAGGGAGGTAACTCAAACCAGAGGAAGAGGGGTAACTCTGGCCTGTTTCACAGAGAGAGGTAACTTAAGACCTCAGTCAGTTACCGTAGTAACAGACTCTCCGAACCTAACCTGGTTGGGACAGGTTTTCTCAATGAACCTCGAGTTTCTCTCTGTCTCCGCCCTCTTTCAGCCACACACACTATGTGATTTCCTCATTCATTCAGTCAGCAGGCGAGTTTTGGCGTAGCCTAGTTCTGCCTTCTGTCAAAAATTTTTACTATAGCGTATTTATTTTTTCATTTAGCCTCACCATTTTGATGGTTTTTTAAATTAAAAAATCGCTGAATTTTTGCAGTTTCCCATTCAAATGCTTGGAAGAGAAGCAGGTGAGGCAGAAGTGGCTGAGCCTCATCTGGGATTGCGCAATCCCTCGCTAACTGCGCTGGCTGCCATGTAGTGACAGAGTGCTGCTGTCTGGATGTTGCCAATAAAATGGTTCAAACACATTCAGTATATGAACTGATTTTCCATAGTTTAGCTGATGTATATAATAATGTACAGTGTTTTTTTGCTACCAACTGTATGTGTGTAACGTGTTTCGTGTGCTGAGTGATCATAAAGCAGCTGAGAAGAGGTTCCAGGTGAGGCAGGCAGTTCTCCTGCCTCATGGCAGCGGGCGCCCTGATCCCAGACATTCTTCTTGTGACTCGGCGGCTGCAAAGTAAATGACAGCAATTTAGCAGCTTACAAAAAAGTAATGGATATTTTTGTCCAGAAGCTGTGCATGGACTTCATTTATAGGTAAAGGTGAGACTGCAATAATGAATGAATGAAATGAAATGAATGAAAAATACTTTATTTATCCCAGAAGGGAAAATCAATA
>NW_007582438.1:0-1395 GCF_000690725.1 Stegastes partitus
ACTTGTAGAAGACACTCATTTGTTAAATGCAGATGTAACGTACGCAGTAGCTGTGAAATGCTCACAGTTGGTTCATCAGTTTTACATCCACCTGGATGGATGTAGAACTGATCTGGTGTCAGGTTCTAGCAGAACCCAGAGGTGTTCTTCCTCCTGAATGTCATGTGTCTATCTGCTGTACTGATGAAGTTCTGAGGCTCAGAAATGATGGAAACAGTCCATTAGAGTGATCAATCTGGAGGTAGAACTCTGGTCAGTAGATGAAGGTACTGCAGATACAGAACCAGATGTTTTGATTGCTCATAGAAGAGTCCATGTTGCTGTTATTATGGCCTGAATAAGTGAACTGCCACTTGTTCTGTATGAAATGTCAATAACAACATGTGACATCACTGTTTCCACTCATGACTTCTTTCACTGTATTTGCTGCAGGAAGCCAAAATGTCCCAGTACATCACCAACCTAAAAGTGTCTCTGGATGAGACTCAAGAGGAAGAGCTTCGTAAACAAGGCTTTCACAAAATTCCAGTAGATCTGAACAAAGGCCTCAGAGGAATCAGGATCTACATTTGGTACAAGACAGATGGCCCTAAACCCATCACCAGGATCCAGTTTTCCTTCAATGACGACATGAAGATGGTCCTGATCAGCGCAAACTACAACCAGATCACCAAGAACCTAAATCCTGGAGGGAACCAGGTTTTTCTGTGGTACTTCACAGGTTCCACTGAGTACGACGTTCCCATTGTGGACCTGGATGTCTCTACAGACGATGACGCCAAGAAGTTTAAAGATGGCTGGGAGAGACATGCCTGTGATCTGAACCAGAAGGCCGGAGGGAACTGGGTCTACCTATGGGTGAAGAGAGAGAAGCCGATGTATGTCTGTGATGTCACCGCCACCTTCGCCAAAGACGGAAGCGACTACTTCAAGAACGGTTACATCCAAGTGGACGAAGACACCAACAGAGGAACAAAAGGACCCTGCATCTTCATCATGTACCGTAAGAGCACGAGTCCTGGGAGGACCATCAAAGACCTGCAGGTCTCCACCAATGATGACGACCGTACGAAGTATAAGAATGCTGGCTACAAGCAGGTGACCACGAATCTGAACCAGGGGACCACCGGAAACCTGGTGTTCCTGTGGTACAAGAAGGACGACTGCAGCAGCAGCCCCGTCCGGGACCTCACTCAGATCGTCACTGAAGAAGAAAAGAAGAAGTATCTGGCTGCCGGTGTTGAGGTCATCCCGAAAAGCCTCAACACAGGAGTCGCTGATGCACCTGAGCTGTTCCTGTGTTTCTACCGCTGATGTCGCCATGGTGACAGAGCTGAGCGTGCTCACTGAGCACAAACAAAAGAATCCAACATATTTCTGTTGAATCTTTTTCTG
>NW_007582439.1:0-1395 GCF_000690725.1 Stegastes partitus
AACACAATATGTCCAAATACTTGGGCAGAATGCAGTAACAACAATATGAACTTGAATACAGAATTAAGACATATAGTGTGTGTGTGTGTGTGTGTGTATATATATAAAATTAAATATGTACATAAAGGTCATGTGTGTCGTTCTCTGTCGGTGTGTCGGTGTGTCACTTACTGTCCCTCTAGTTATAGATGTTGATACATACATATTGTTGCTATGGCGCCGTGAGAGTGGCAGCCAGTTGCAGCGACCCCTACCCACTTCCTGTATTTTTTGCTATTTACTTAGTTTTTTCTTTGATCTTTTTAATATTTTGCTTTCACACAGCTGTACTACATTTGTGCGGAAGCAGTGGAGATGCAGATGGCGTTTTTTTTTGTCTGTTCTTTACTTTTTGCGAGTTTCTTGGGTCCGCGTCTGGCGAGCCGTTGAGCCATTGAGCCATGGCTCCATTGTTTTTACGCTTGTGAACAGCTGTTGGCGCTGAGCCAGGCAAAGCCACCGTCAAGGGAAAGACTGGACATCCCCAATGAGCTACGCAGGAGGAAGAGGGGATGCAGGGCAGGAGTGAAGCATCGGGAGAAGAGGAGACGCTACAAGCCGTTCGTCCCGTTCATCATGGGAAACGTGAAGTCTCTCCCTAACGGGATGAAAGAGCAAAGAACTAACAGCTGACAGCTAACAGCGCAGACTCAGCTGCAGTGGGAGCATCAGGAGTGCAGCCTCATGTTGTTTACGGAGTCATGGCTGAACAAACTCACTCCGGACTCGCTCGTAACTTTGGATGGATTTCACCTGGTCAGAGCGGACCAGAGCTTGAGGGGAGAGTGGTAAAAATAAAAATGGGGGACTTGCAATGTATGTAGATGACAGATGGTGTAATGCTGGCACGTTAGCGTTAACGAACAGCGCTGCTCGAAGGATGTTAAATTGCTGGCGGTTGGTTTGCGGCCGTTGTACCTGCCGAGGGAGTTTTTCGCAAGTCCTGGCGATTACCCTACCCCCCCCCCTTTCAGCTGATGCTGCTGCAGCCTGTGAACTCATCCATAGTTCAGTGTCCCAGCTGCTAACATCACACCCTCAGTCTCTGCTTGTCATCTCAGGAGACTTTAATCATACATGGCTCTCTACCACTCTCCCCACATTCAGCCAGCATGTGGACTGCCCAACAGGAGACAGTGGGCCTTGGACCTGCTGTGTGCAGACACCAGGATGCATATTACTTAATTATTATTTATATTTATTATTTTTATTATTTTCTTGTGCTTTCTATATTTTTGGATGCTGCTGTGGCGTGTAAATTTCCCAGGTCTGGGATAAATAAAGTATATTCTATTCTATACTGGTCTGGATATAGATGGTATCAAATTAAAAGGAAAAAAAAACAACATTAAAAGT
>NW_007582440.1:0-1395 GCF_000690725.1 Stegastes partitus
CAGAATTAAATCTACTGAACACTGAAAAACTGTATCCCTTAAGCGTGAGATGTTTTCTAATCACTATCTGGGTACAACATGTGCTGATATGAATGAAAAATGAAATTACATGACATTTTAGCACCATTTCTGACATGATTTTGGTGCATAGTTCTACTTTTTATGGTGTGAATTTGCAGCAAGTTAAACTACAGTCGTGACTTGATAATCCGACACTAAACCTTCTTTTATGTCGGATAGCAAGGCTGTCGGATTGTCAAGACGGAGGTCGAGATACAAGGAGGGCTTGATGCTTGAAGGCTCATTTGTTGTTAATATTTATTGGTTGTATTGTATTTTTAGTGATTTACTTTGGTTTCTCTTTGATGTCTTAATATTTTTATTTCACACAGCTGTACTGAATTTGTGCGCGAACAGTGGAGATACAGATGGCGGTTTTGTTGGTCTGTACTTTGCTTTTTTTTGTAAGTTTTTGGGGTCTGCATCTGGCGAGCCATTGAGCCATGGCTCTATTTTTATTTACACTTGTGAACAGCCGTTGGCGCTGAGCCAGGCCAAGCCACCGTCGTAGGAGAGACCAGACTTCCCCGATGAGACGCTTCAAGCCGCCCGTCCATCATCATGGGAAACGTGAGGTCTCTCCCTAACGGGCTGGACGAGCTAACAGTGCTGACCCGGCTGCAGTGGGAGTATCGGTAGTGCAGCCTCATGTTGTTCACGGAGTCGTGGCTGAACTAACTCACTCCGGACTCGCTCATAACATTGGATGGATTTCACCTGGTCAGAGTGGACCGGAGCTGGAGGGAGAGTGGTGAGAAGAAAGGTTGGGGACTCGCCATGTATGTGAATGAGAGATGGTGTAATGCTAGCACGTTAGCGTTAAAGAGCGGCGCTGCACGAAGGACGTTGAACTGCTGGCGGTTGGTTTGCCTGCCGAGGGAGTTTTTGCACATCCTGGCGGTTGCAGTTTACATCCGCAGTTTTTGGATGCTGCTGTTTACAATAATTTCCCAGGTCTGGGATAAATAAAGTATTCTATTCTATAGTGTATTGTTAGAACACTACCCATCGCTGGACTTCACGCCGAGTTGACCGGTGGTGCAACGGGCCCGTCGCTTGACATCAAAGGTAAGTAAATCTGTCGGATTGTTCAGTCAGATAATACGCCGTTATCCTTATTAGTGACATTTCGGAGTCGGAATCCAAGGCTGTCAGGATGTTAAGGCTATTTTTTATGGGCTCCCATCGTTTTTCCCAAAAACCTGTCCGATAGCAAGGTTTTGGATTGTTAAGGATCGGATTATCGAGTCACGACTGTATATAGCACTGTGTTCATGCAAGTGTTTAAAAATCATATTAACACTCATAACTATGATTTAAAACAACTTTATATTG
>NW_007582441.1:0-1395 GCF_000690725.1 Stegastes partitus
GAAGTTCTGTGATTTTCAGAAATAACTAAGGCCTTGTCCACACGTAGCAGGGTTTTTGTAAAACCGAATATCCTCCCCCCGTCTAGAAAAAACTTAACGTACACACCACCTCGTTTTTAGAAAAAGAATTCATCCACACCTAACTGCATTAGTGCGTTGTTAAGACATTCATATTCTATGTGAGGATGTGATCACTCTGACGACAGGAGCGACGACCGGGACATACGGAAATTGTCACATCATTCCTCCTGGAGCACGATTTCCGTCTCAAAGTTCTCCCACCAGCTGGCAGTGCATCCCGGTCTGACCTAAAACCGGTGTCGGTGTCTTTGACGGAGAACATGCCTCGGACATGGAATGGCAAGGTGACGGAAAATAACCGTCCTTTTCCTGTGTTCTTGTAGCGGTATCTGGGCCTGGACAAGTTTTGACACAGTTTTTAGGGCATCCATTCCAAATGTAAACACAGGTATGTGATGTAAAGAACATATTCTGTTGCAGGCAGTGACGTTTCGAAACCTAAAACCGGTTATTGATGTCCACATGCAGACGCATAAATGGAGGATTCACTGATCTTTGCTTTGGTCGGAGGTTTTTGAAAGGATTGTTTTTAATGCCGTAAATCTGCGCTTTCGTGTGGATGACAGGACACATCGTAGAAAAACATCTTGGTTTTGTGATATACCCTGCTACGTGGGGGCAGAATCACATGACTTCATTCAGCCAATCAACGAAGGTCAGGCTCCATCACAACTCAGTCACTGTGACCTCTGACCGATCATGAGCCAGAGAGATCTCTTGACCAAGGGTCAGCAGCTCTGTAAGTGTAACTGGTGATTTGGAAATAAATGTGCCCCCATCTTTATATGTGTATTTTTTTTTACAATAATTTATCCACATATTATTATTTTTAACCCTAAGTGCTCGAGGAATCATACATGGTAACTGCTCTGACTTTGATTTGCAGTCTAAATATTAAACTTTTTTAAAAGTGCAGCCTCACTCCAGGGTTGAAATGGTTAATTTCCTAGTATTTCAGATTGCCTTATAAAGGGTTAAAGCTGCAATTTTTTTCTCCTCTGGTTGCAAAAAAATACAAATAAAAATCTGACTGCATAGACAGTTTCTGAAAAAAATGACCCAAATTTTCACTTGAGTTATTACCTCAGAAAACCTTTTATTTTTCATTTTACTAATGAGTTTATGGACTCTGTCACTAGTTTTAAGTCTTTTTGAGTATGGGAGGATGTAAATTTTTCTAAATTATGGTCCTATTTATAGAAAAATAGAAGATAAAACGGGTTTCGGGCAGGGCTCCATTGTGGTTGACTGGTTGCTAACGTATTGCTGTGGGTCCTCAGGGTCTCTGTCACCCCTCATGTCTGGTCAAATGAC
>NW_007582442.1:0-1395 GCF_000690725.1 Stegastes partitus
TTTTGGATGAGATATTGTCAAAAGTAAGCAAAGGGTATTTTTATTGCTATTGCCTGTTAAGGAGACGTTGACTCATAACAATGCAAGAAAACACACACAATTTGCTGCCCCAGTGCATGCTGGGAAGCTTTCTTGTCATTTTTCTTACTATGGTGATGTTACAGTACCTCGCTGTTTTGTTTTTTTGTCATTATCTTGTTCGGCTACTACTGTTGTCAAAGTAACTCTGCATTAAGAATACTGGAGCTTTTGGAGGATTTGTTTGACCATCTCTTGTATTCACGGGGTGATTCTGTATGTAAATGAGCTGAGATACACACTGTTGCCCATAAAGTTGGAATAATTTTTGTTTTCAGACACATTCTCTTTTTATTTCTATTTATTTGCACCAGGTGTAATGATTACACACTAAGTCCGGTTACCAGGTGAAACTAATCCTGATTTCAGGATCTGACTGAAGAGTGGGACGTCCTGCCCATTGACACCATCAACAAGCTGGTGGACAGTATGCGATCATGTCTTAACACATTGATCCGTGTCCGGTGGCCAGACTCAATAATAGTGACTGAGGCACATTTGAAAGAGTAATATTTGACATTCTAATGCATGAAATCCCCTCAAACACGTGTTTAACGGGACCAAGGTTGAAAAATTGAAACAAACCCCTTAATCCTATTGTTCAATACCCCCAATTTAGTTTAAGTCTGAACACACAGTTTGCAAAAGTTAGTTGTGGTTTCATTTTTACTGTGACATGTATTGTATGTATATTGTGACATCAATAAAGTTTTGAGAAGATATACACTTCATTTATGAAGAATAATTTGCATTGTCACAATCATTTCATGAGAAGAGGTAAAAAAATATATATACATTTTATTCCAACTTTATGGGCAACAGTGTATGTGCACAAGAAGTATATGGAATATATATTAGATGGATCATTGCAAGATGTGTATATGTATTTAAATTCGCTTTTTCCCCTTTGGTACATAGATATATAAAAATAAATAAATGCAAAAAAAATAAATAAATAAAATGTATGCATGTACACACACATAAGGCCCCTGGACAATAAGGAATTAATTTTTATTTCCCAAATTCCACTTGGACTAATCAATACCAAATCTGGAATACAACTACACAATAGCTTTCCTGCACTATATTGTGATATATGTATTTTCGCCAGATGACTGAAATAACTGCTTGGAAAGAATGAAACATTCTAAAATGACGGGGATAGTTTTGTAGTGGAGTGCAAAAATGTAAAGATGCTATTCAAAAGTGGCCTTCTTACTGCAAAGACTTTATCAAGTACAAGCCATTTAGAATCTTTCTTGTAGGATTTGGCACAAGCAAAGGCATCGGGGATGATTTTTCCTCTTGTATGGCATA
>NW_007582443.1:0-1393 GCF_000690725.1 Stegastes partitus
TACGAGCAGGGACGGGACCAATACAACGACAACCACTACATCAGAGACCTGCCACATGTCCCAGTCCATCCACCAGGTCACCACCAGCAGAAGCAGCAGTTTGGGAATGTCGCTTTTGGCCGTAGTGGAGCCTAAATGACCCAGTTCCTTGGCCATATAGTGACAAGGGCCATGAAGCGGCAACCAGGACCCTGAAAAGCTTGGCTTTAATGTTACTTTGTCTCTGGGTGGAATGCAAAGTAAACTGTACACTTGGTCTGTGCCTTCAATAAAATCTATTTAAACATGTCTCGGTGGTCTTCAGCGGTTTTCTATCTGGCATGGAAATGAGGTTTTCACTTGCATACTCATGACTACGGCACCCTACTTTGCGTAGTGTGGCATATCAGCTAACAACAGTGTGTAGTTATGCACCACACAAATTTTTAATTGCATGAAAACAACTTCCATAAAGCAAGTAGCAGTTAACATCTGTGGTAGTGCATGTCTTTTAGAAACAAAGAATCTGTCAGGCTTTTGGTGATCCTTGCAGCACTTACAGTAACTTCAGAATTGGGCTTTAAAATGCAACTTCAAGCTTTACCCATGATCTATAGTACCCTTAATTGATGCTCCATCAGTTTGTGCCCTGCATGTGTCTACAATATGTAATCTAAAGTTACACTGATGTGGCATGTGTTTTAAACTAGCACATCAACCCAATGCTTTTCTAGTATGGCTGTGGTGTTGAAGGACAAGGTTAATTTAGTATGGTGCATCTGTTGAAATAAAATCCCTTTTTGCTTTTCCTGCTATACCAGGTTGCCAGAAAGCAAAGGGTCAGTTTAAAGCAGCAGAAAGAAAATGACATAAATCCAGAGAGCCCTCTGACCTCAGCAGCTATCAAGGTCTACCAGCATTATTCTTAAGTTTAAAAACTGCTTAGACCAGTGGTGTCCAATCCTGGTCCTCAAGGGCCACAGTCCTGCATGTTTTAGATGTTTCTCTCTTCCAACACACCTGATTCAAATGATCAGCTCATCACCAAGCTCTGCAGAAGCCTGATAATGATCCTGATAACTTGAACATGGAAAAAATGAACAATCCCCCCAAATAACAAGAATACACAAAAATAAAAGCACAAAGCAGTGGTTGGTACAAAACCATAAAATGCAATTCACTGTGCAAAATAATTAACATTTGCAAAAGTGAGGCAACAGGGCCATCTTTGAAATACCACATTTCATGTTGGGTTCCACCTTCATCAGCATTAAAGTACTAGCAGCTGTGTATCGTCTGCTCATTATGCTGTGATTGGACAGTGCAGGTCACCTGCACCATTTATAAACCCTCCACAGGGTGACAATGGCAGTAGAGCTGCTCATTCAACATGATGGCTGTTGGGCTCACCTCA
>NW_007582444.1:0-1393 GCF_000690725.1 Stegastes partitus
AGAACACATTGGACCACGTGTTTCAGCTGTACGGAGAGGCCACAGGTTTCATTACATTTCAACGTAGCTGCACGGTGGCTCGGTGGTTAGCATCATTGACATCGTTGATTAAGGGGTGTATAGATAATGGATGGATGGATCTTCTAACAACCTACCAAGTATCTCCTGATTTCTTTCGCAGACAGCAGCAAGTCTTCAGTAAAGGTAGAGGAGAACTCTGCAGGACTGCAGAAAATCAAACTGGGGATGTCCTGAGCAGTTTTCTATTGAATGGTATCAACTTAAATCTCAGACAGAACCTCAACAACAGCTTCTGAAACACAAGCTACACCATGATGTGTTGAACAAACTGTATTAGCGCTCGCTGGAGCTCATCAAGCATCTCAGAAGTCTCTGTCATGGTGCCTCATTGTGAGTTAAACTCCCACAATGCTCTCTGCTTGCCAACATGGAGCGGCTTGTAATCTGAAGGACGGCATTCGTTATAAACAGTAAGAGACGCAACCAGGTACTGCAGCTTATCTACAAGACACATGCATGTAGAGAACACAAGAGGTGTTTTTTTAACCATCTTTGTGCCGCCACGGTACGAGGGTACTTCTGAACGTTCTAAACCTCACCTAGAAACAAGGGGCGTAACGCCCACGTTGGGGCAGAACTATATACCATAAAGTCTTACATTGCTGTCCACAGAAGCTCAAATGTTTCAAGCAATCAAACAAAAAGAAGAAAGACAAGCTGCTGTAACTTCCGGACAACACGTCCGTCCACACAGCAAAGATGGAAGAAGCAGCCAAATGTGGTTTTAAACTGTTGCCCCGTTGACCGGACCTGCACCGTCTGACTTCTATTCTACTCGTGTGGTCGCCATTTTATTGATTCATGCAGGTCTCAAGAGATCGGTATCGACATAAATCTGAGCCTGAACCTTGATTGCAGCTATGAAAACACACGTTATAGCATGATGTGTTGCATAAAGTCTACAAGTTCTGACCAGAGCGTATTAATCATCTCAGAAGTCTCTGTCATGGTGCCCCACTGCTAGCTAAACTCCCACAATGCTCTCTGCTTGCCAACAAGAAACTGCTCTGGTTGCTACAGGAGTAAACAATAAGAGGCTCCACCTGGTGGCGTAATGAGGTTCTACAGCTACGTAGAGAATACTGGTTTTCATCGTCTTCTGTAGCCTGTGGAGCAACATCATGAGGGTACTTTAAAAGGTTCTCGATGTCTCCTGGACACAAGGTGTGTAACTGTCCACTATAAAGCCTTATATCACTGCGCAAAAACGTTGTTTAAAGCAATCCAATAAAAAAAAAAGAGCGTAGAGCTTGAAGCTGGCTGCTGCTGCTGCACGGTCGGACTGATGATGACGCTGTTGAGGAGAATGTGG
>NW_007582445.1:0-1392 GCF_000690725.1 Stegastes partitus
ATCATTTTGTAGACTCCAGCAGCAGCAGCAGGGCTCCAGACTGCCCCCAAAACGGTTGCATACATTTTTTCTAAGTTAACATTTCATGCGAGCGTATGCTGATGATCGGACTGGGTCGGAGCCCGTCTGTCCGGCGCTGGCAGCAGCTGCATTATCCACAGCGGTGGAACGTTCTGCTTTTCCTCCAGTCAATCTCCTCCTATGTGAAACAATTCATTTAAGCTGCTGCTCGTTCCAGTGGTGACGAGCTGATTATTTAAAAGACAAAATGAGGAGAGACGAGGAGGAGGCTGGTGGAGAGGAAGAGGTCCGACACACCTGATGATGCAGGAAATGTACGACAGTCATGACGGCTAACGCAGCGTTCAGGCCTGCAAACTACATAAAAACTCATGATGTTAGCTTCCCACATTTAAATAAACATGATTAACTGCACCATAAACATTTAAATCTGATATTAAAAAGCCTAAAAACTATTTTAGCCACAGAGGCTGCACATGAGGCGTTTAGGGAACGTCTATGGATAAGTCCGGCTTGTTTAGCCTGTGTTTACCTTATAGGAGTGATATCAGACAACCACAGGGAGAAGACAAAATAATATATATTTTTTACATTAAACTTCAGTTTACCAGCATACGGTGGAATGGAGCAACCAAACCATGAGCAACCTGTAAAAAAAAACATGAGTCTGGAGCCCTGAGCAGTCGCCAAAATGCTTGTTTGGTCCAAAAAACTCAAGTAGATTTGATTTACAGTGATGAAAAACAGAGTAAGGCAACAAAAAATGGCATTTAAGAGGCTGGAACCTGCAAATTTCACCATTTCTGCTTAATAAAGTAGCAAAACGTTGGTGATTAACGATTATATTGATCGACTATTGCTGCACTACGTCCAGCGATGCGCAGCACGTCTACAGAGGTGTCATCTGATGGAGCTTTGTTTAGGAGTGTTACACACTCACAGTCTCATGCATTCACACACACACACCTACACACACACACACACTCACACACACACACACATACGGGTTTATATGGTCTACAGGGACAATTTTCTCAAACCCGCCCGGTGGTGGTTTAGATGGACTACCCTTTCCCAAGGTCCTAGAGAACTGGGAGTTGGATTAAAATGCTGCAAAAAATCTGAAAAAAATTCTGCTCACTTTAGGTTTCAGGTACGAGCTACAGAACTTCATACACACCTCCCTGAAAATATTGTGGTTTGTGCAGACATTTCTCTTTTTGACAAATGTGTGACTTATAAGGACAAAAAAAACACTATGGGGACTTTAAAGGGACAATGATGTCAGCATATAAATCGCTCCTCATTAGCATAAATACACACCCCTGGCTTTACACACCTGACCTGACTGCACACAACATTAATGGAACA
>NW_007582446.1:0-1391 GCF_000690725.1 Stegastes partitus
GTACTCACTTCTTTAAGTTTAAAAAACTTAAACAAGGCCACAGTTGCTGCCCAGTTCTGATTGGCTCACAACTCAGGACAAGTCTATGCTTGACCATTGGAGGACAGCTTAGGGAAAATACATGCAATTTCAACAAAATTATGCCACAGTTTATCATTTACGCATGTTCATTACAACTTACAGATCACAGTGTATCTGCTAAGGCACAAAACAATTAGTCACAGGTATCTGGAACTGAACAATGCAATATTTTAATTTATGATCTAAACATGTCAAAGAAATTAGAAATTATTTAAAATTTACATTAATTTCCACGTCTGTGTAGTGACCCTATGACCTGAACTGACACACCACACTAGTGTTGTAGTCGAGACCACCTAAACCGAGACCAAGACATGGCCAAGACCACAGTGTATCGAGACTGAGACAAGAGCAAGACTTTGACGGATCGAGACCGAGTCAAGACCGAGACCAAGACAAAGCGAGACCGAGTCAAGACCGAGACCAAGACAAAGCGAGACCGAGTCAAGACCGAGACCAAGACAAAGCGAGACCATACCAAATTTAACTTAATCATTTAATTCAACACTTATTCAGTGTAGTTCTAAGGGAAATGTAAGGTTGTCTGTAATACTCTTGTCTGCAACTTCAAACAAACATTGAATATGGAATGTATCAAACAAATAGTCAATACTTGCGCCTTCATTTTGATCTTAAATATTAAATGACCACTCCAGTTAGTTTTCTTACTTTAACACTGGCATTACAATTATTTTCAGAAAGCAGAGAGGTGTGTATTTTTTTCTTTTAAGTACACCCAGTGTGGGAAAGATTGTGTGATTGAACAAGTCATAGAAGAGGGAACTCACAGAGCTCAAAATTGTGTTGTACATATATTAAGTTTAATTTATATTGAAGTTACACATTTATTTTGCAATTGTGTGTTTTAATTCTAAAAATTGGCACTAAAATTAAGTGTGTACATTGCAAGGCCAAGTTGCATACGTAGACGGGGTGCATAATTTGAGCTCGACCCTCTGCTGTCACATCAGTAGCTCTCTCATCCAAGTGAGCGAGTGGCACCACGGCATGTGCTGCTATGGTAGAGCTGACATTAGCTAGCATTAATGTAGCAGAAACAAAGCTTCATGTCGCCTGTCTTGTTATCGTTTATGAGAAGCGCAAGCCCAACTTAAAATAGTACCGCATGCCTTTTCCCTATACAGTCGTGACTCAATAATCCAACCCTTAACAATCCAAAAACCTTGCTATCCAACAGGTTTTTAGGAAAAACGGACAGAACCCATAAAAACAGCCTTAACGTACCGACAGCCTTGGATTCCGACTCTGACACAAAATTTTATGTCACCAATCAGGAAAACGGTGTATTA
>NW_007582447.1:0-1391 GCF_000690725.1 Stegastes partitus
TATCATGTTGCTAGTTTTCTGTGTGTTTAATTTAAACACATTAAAAACATTTATTTTTTTTGTGTTGATAGACTATTACTCATGACATAAACAGACAGATTGTGGTGTGGTCGAGACATTGTTCAAGACAACAGATTAGTGGCTACGAATAGAGATAGACAGCTGCAACGGAGCAAAAATAACACATTTTTAACTGAATTTAATGGGAATCCGGAAAAAATAACACTTCCTATGAACAGAAAACTAAAAATATTAGCTTCGATAACAAGCAAAGCTTTTAATTAGTCGGCCGCCAGTGGAGATAATAAATCATCAAATAAGCGGGAACAACAAACAGTATATACGCTGCCAGTATCCTATTATGTTTGCTAAACAAGGTATAAAGGATTCCTTCACTGCGGCCTGATAGAAAGTGTAAACACATTGTCCAAAATGAGAATGTAATCTAGACAGTGTGAAGAACAGTCCTCACCATCAGGGGAACTGGTCTGATCGAAGACTCCTGCCATTGTTAGTTGTGCAGGATCCATCGCCTTCAAACAGGCAGCCATATTGTGATCGATTGGGCAGTTGACTTTCAAGGCAACCTTGGCAAAAGATGGAAATCATTTTCAATTAGTAATACTGTTGATGTTTCCACCAAACTAGTGTTGACTCATTAGAGCCACTGCAATGTACCTCCTCAGCAACCTTGCGGGGGTTTCTGTTGACAGCCCAAGAGCAAAGGGCGACCCCACTCTGGGAGATGGCTCTCTTGATCAGGCCTTTGTTGTGGGGAGTTAGAGTCTATGGGCAGACACATAGATGTTTTATTATGTTATTCTATCTACCATTTATTGTTAAACACAATAAGCTGTGTGCCTAGACAAAAAGGTTCCCACCTGTAAGCTAACACTAGCTCCACCTGCAGACTCTCCAAAGATGGTGATGTTGTCAGGGTCTCCTCCAAATGAACGGATGTTTCTGTGCACCCAGGTGATGGCAGCCTGCTGGTCCCACAGACCATAATTTCCTGATAATGATTAAACACATTTCAGCTCATGAAAGGAATCATTTTTTACATTGCCAACATCCACCAGGCACCTACCCGGCAAACCAGAGTCTCCAGTGCTCAGGAAGCCCAGAGTTCCCACACGGTACCCCACTGTCACCACAATAACGTTTCCTTTTTCTGCGATCTTCTGCCCGTTGTAAATATTGGCATCCATGACATAACCCATTGAGCTTCCAGATGTAAAGGCTCCACCATAGATCCATACCATGACAGGCAAATCAGTGGACACTAGAGGACAAAGAGACAGCTGTAGTGTTGTTGTAATTTAGATGACAGTCAGTGGGTTTCTGTCAGTCTTTACCTGAGCTGCCTTGAGGAACCCAGATGTTAAGATGGA
>NW_007582448.1:0-1391 GCF_000690725.1 Stegastes partitus
CCAATAAAGCTGATTCTGATAGCGCACAATGTTATAAATATGACAGCAGACAATACTTCAAATATAGATCCTTCTGCAAAGACGCTACAAATTCTGAAACATGGGTGATTCATATGCATCTTTAACCTGTTAAGCCCTGAGCTATTTTTCAGGCCTCTGATTGAAAATGACATACCCATAATAAAAACAGTTTATCTCTGCAACCACAAGGTTTGTTTGAATAATTCTTGTGTCATGATAAAAGGAACACTTGTAAGATTTGTTCAGATGTGTAAATATCAGTATATATGTTACCAGTTTAAGGTAAATGAAGATGGCACAGTAGTACTAACTGATTCCGGTGTGGATTTACCGATAAAATAAACTTTTCATGGCAAAACAGCTAAGGTGAGAGGAATTTTACAACCACAGTTTGATGAAGCAGTTTCGGTTTTTGCTGTTCTTTGGGTTATTTCTCGCTGATGCTTTGATTTTAGAGACCTTTGATGGATATGTTTGGAATCTGTGGACTGTCTGCTTTCATTTGAGGGGTTGTTGGTGCGTGTTGCATAAAGTACCGAAGCGCTGGAGCCAGAAATGTGGCGAGTGGGTTGACTTGGTGGCACGATATCAAAGTCCATATTTGATAATTCATTTAGTTGGTGTTTGAGTTGTGTTTGAGGCATGTAAAAATGGCTTCTAAATTCTTGTAGCCCAGGTTCTGCTGTTTAATTTGATGTGCAACATCACTTGTTTCACACTATTTCTTTGTTTAAAGGGTTAAATCAGCAGCACAAACTGTATATGCAATAGCCACAGTTTCAAGGTGAGCACCCAGTGTTACGAAATCAGTATCTGACCAAATGTGAAATATGGTCACAATTTCCTCTTGAATAATGGTCAGAAAAGTGTTTTTTTGCAGAATATTATGATGACACAATGCAGTTGACCTTTAGCTGTAAAATATCATTGTTTTATGATTTAATCCTGACAGTTGTGAGAAGTCTTGCCATATATAGTTATTGAGTTATGAAATATGTTTGTAATGTCGCAATGACCTTTGACTTTAGTAATCCTGATCACGTTTACACCAAACATTTTGGACACCATCTGAGCCTAACAAAGTTATCTTGGTCTCATTTGATGTGAATGATCTCTCAATATTCATCTCTGTTAAATCAAATCAAATCAAATTTTATTTATATAGCACTTTTCATCTGGTACAGCAACACAAAGTGATTTACAGCATCTAAAAAACAACATAGCATTTAAAAACATTATGTCATTTACAAACGTTACAACATTTAAGAGTCTTATAAAAGAAAACCTGTCCCTCCCACCCTCCATGCATACACACATATGGCACATACAGTCACACACATGCGCACAGACACACACACACACACACACAC
>NW_007582449.1:0-1390 GCF_000690725.1 Stegastes partitus
ACATTGATATTAAATCCACCAGTTGCTCAAGCAGTGAGTTGAGTTCAGCTTATGATTGACTCTGAAACCAGACTGGTGGAGACTTAAAGGATAAGTTAGCAGTATCACACAAACAATGTGTCTGTCTTGCACCGTTTTCAAGTTACAGTGCAGTCAAAATGTATGACCTTGAGTTTGACCTTAACCCTTGATGGGGCAAGTGACCATATTTGGTAACCTTCTTGGGCGTTCAATATGTCCACCCTGTGCCTCTCCTGGAGGTTGAAGAACCATGTGCGGTTTGATTTAGTTTTTATATTAGTGCCAATATCACTACCTTATGAAAATGTCACTAAACAAATGTTCCAGGCACTTTATAAACGCTTTGTTACAGGTTTGCATTAAACTCCACTTTGATTTATTTTTTGAGATAAGTGCCACAAATACCACCACCCCAAGAAAAATATCACTAAATGAACTTGCCAAGTACTTATAATAAATACTTTGTTACTGGTTGTGTATCATTACCTCAAACTAAAATGTTTCTAAATAAATGTTTTTTGCAGTTTGTTACTTTTTCTTTTATTTATAAAAAATTCCCTTTTTTTTAGATGGGCAAGCTACCATATATGGTAACTTTATTCATCTTGATTTGCAACATTTTGTTTTAAAGTCACAAATGTAAAAATATCTTGAAATATCATTCAATAACACCCTCGGGTTGAAATTTTCATTTTCCAAGTATTTCAAGGAGTGTCCTTTAGAGGGTGAAAATATCATCCAAGGTCAAATGTTACATCCATCCATCTATCCATTATTTATGCACCGCTTAATCCTTACTAGGTTCATGGGGGGGCTGGAGCCTATCCCAGCCGACTTAATGTGAAGGCAGGGGACACCCTGGACAGGTCACCAGTCTATCACAGGGCTACACTTAGAGACAGACAACCAACATCACCAATAAAAAGCCCCAACATGGTTACGTATCTGCACCAAATAACATAAATCTACCGTCCAGCTTTTGAAGGGATACAGCATTTTGGAAAAGGTGACCTTTGACCTCTAGTGGACCTGATTTTGCACTTATTGACCCCGAAATCTTATCATTCTGAGGAGAGGCCATTCCTAGCTCACCTATAAAATGTAAACTTTTTAGACCTCAGGACTAGAATCCGTTCACAGGCAGATGGGACCGATTAGTCTGATAGTTGACCCTCATCAGTGTTTTAATATGTGGACCTTAGTTGGAGTTTATTAGTTGTAAAAAGTCTGTTTGTCAGTCTGTGGAGTTTCATAAAGACAAAGATTAAAGTAAACATGTTCATTACTTAGTTGGCTCAGTTTCGAGGGTTATATGTTAAACACATGATATCAATACATTTCTATCATATTGAACAGTTTATTCCATCAT
>NW_007582450.1:0-1390 GCF_000690725.1 Stegastes partitus
TGTGGTGGAGTTTGTTCATTTACTTGTCAGTAAGCTTCTCGCTAACCGCTGACAGTGTGAAGTAACAGCAGGAATAAAAACCCTGGAAGTCTTTCATATGTTGTTGGAACCAAACAGGCCACTTCCAGGTTTCAGCTTTGGCCTCTTCTCTGCTGGAAACATGGAGCTGTTCTGTTTACAGCGTGAATGTATCAGTGCACATGCTAACTAGCTAAAAGTGCTAACTATCTATTTAGATATACCAAGTCGCTACAAATGCTATCTAAACATGTTAACTAGCTAAGCAAGCTAACTACTGTTAGGAAGATTCCTCAGTGGAGTCCTAACTGCTCCAAATCAATACACAGAGTCGTCTCTTCAGTCAAAGCAAAGTTTTTAAAGTGCGAACTATCTAGATATACCAAGTCGCTACATCTAAACATGTAAACTAGTTAAGCAAGCTAACTACTTATGATGCTATCTAAATATGCTAACTAGCTAAGAAAGCTAACTTCTTACACTGCTATGTAAATATGCTAACTACATTAAACTGCTAACTAAGTGAATATGCTAACTAAAGAGACTGTCTGGCTAAACAGCTACCTTACCAAATATGCTGCATAGATAAATAGGCTTACTGCCTCAATGTGCTAACTAGCTAATTTTGCAACCGAGTTTAGTGTGCTCATATCTATATATGTTAACTATCTAAACCTGCTCTTAACATGCTAACTTGTTCATATACTTTGAAGCCAAATATGCTAGTTATCTCAAAATGCTGTCTAAATATGGTAACTAGTTAAATATGCTATCGACCTAAATATGCTAATTAACCAACTATGCTACCTACATAAGTTTACAAAAGCACAGTGCACTTTATGATCACTGCTGCTGTCAGTTTAAATCTGCTCATTTATTTAGTAATTGCTTTAGTTTTTATATCTTTTTATTCATTGTGCCATTTGGCTAAGGAGGATCAGCAAAATAAGAATTTCATTGTACAATGTAACTGCCTAGTTTATGTGCATATGACAATAAACCCCTTAAATCTATATAAAAACTCTGTATGGTAATGCTCATTAGCTAAATATGCTAACTAGTTTAATATGCTACATACGCTCATATTGTAATGGTGTAAATATACTCCCCATTTTAAAAGGCTAACTATTTAAATATGCTCCCTATGTGAGCATGCTATCTAAACATGCTAACAAAGTAGTCTAATATATGATGCATATTAGCTAAATGTGCTATTTATGTCAATATACACATAATTAAAATACACTAATTAGCTTTGTACAGGTGAGCAGTCAGACCAAGAGTCTTTCAGCTCTCACTGTTGTTGTTGCTGATGTGATGAACAGCAGCTCAGACTATCAGACCTTCTTGGACTGCTGGGTGGTTTCCTCAA
>NW_007582451.1:0-1390 GCF_000690725.1 Stegastes partitus
ACCAATTAACCTCAACATGTTTTTGGACTGTGTGGGAGGAAGCCGGAGAACCCAGAGAGAACCCACGCTGCACGGGGAGAACATGCAAACTCGCATAAAGATTCTGGTGCCCCCACCGGGAGGCGAACCGGCAACCTTCTTGCTGCGAGGCAACAGTGCTACCAACTGCGCCACCCTGCAGCCCCCCTGTGCACCACAATAAATCTGAAATGGAACAATCAAGATGCAATGGAAGTACAGAGTCTTTGCTTTAATTCAAGAGGTTTAACAAAACTATGAGATATTAAGAAACTGCAGCAGTTTTTTTATGCACAGTCTTGTATTTTCAGGGCCACATATAAACCTGAAAAAATTAAAGATCATTTAAAAAAAAAAGCATGTTGCTATTTAATAGTTGGCTCAGAATACTTTACAAAAATAGAGCACCTGAAGTCTGGAATCCACGGAAATCACCAGAGAATGGGCTTCCTCCGTTTGTGATGCTTTGTCAGGCTATCTTCAGTAGTTCGTGGCTCTTTCTGCCTTCAGTTTCATCAAGTAAGGTGCGCGCTCACTCAGGCTGACATCAAGCGACTGACTCAGCGATTGCCCAATATTCCTACGTTTTGGGTCGTTATCCATCTGTGCCGTGTCAAGTGCCATTCAATCAGTTTTGCAGCATTTGGCTGGATCTGAGCAGACAGTATGTCCCTATAGACACGTCACAATTCATCTTCTTCTGTCTTCTGTCACTTTGTCAATAAACACCGGTGACCCAGTTCCATTGGCGGCCATGCGTACCCATGTCACCGCGCTGCTGTTGTTTTACACCCAATGTTGTGTCTGTTGGATCGTGAACTATTCCAAGCCTTCTCCATATTTTATTCACCGTATCATTCTGGTACAGGTTGACCTTTGTGTCCTAAGTCCAAAGTATGTTGTTCCATAACTAAGGAGGCTTATTTAAAAAAGATGTTTTGTGGTAAAGTCTGATCCGGACTTAAAATTCTTGAAGTTTATGAATGGTTTGCACTATGTAGTAAACTCTGTGTTTTCATTGGTAGACTTGGACAGTGATATGCAACCCTCCCACTAGAGAGGGCCCTACACTTGGCTGGATGTCGTGAAGAAAGAATCCTGCAATCACCAACCAATGCGTTCTTCCATAGACGTCCAGGTCTTTTGATGTTGCTAAGCTCACCGGTTGGTTCTTTGTTTTTTGAAGACACCAAGTTGTTGATTGGCCCAATCCTACTGTCCCTACTCTCTCTGATTGATTTGTTTTATTATTGCAACCAAAGGACGGCCTGTTTCGCTTACATTGGGAACTCGTTTGACCACAGCAACAACGTCCAAATGTCACATTTTGAGTCAACTCCAGACCCTTTACCTGCTTAACTGATGGAAAACA
>NW_007582452.1:0-1389 GCF_000690725.1 Stegastes partitus
TCAGGGAAAAACACAGATGGATGTAAACATGGAGCATATTATTAGAGAACAAAGCAACGAGACAACAACAGACCCAATAAATAACACGTGTACTAAAGTCTTCTTACGTTATATTATGACCTGCAAAAGTGTAAAAATGGCTCCATTAAATTAACTTAACTGGAGAAAACAAGTTCAGTGAACTCAAGATATTAAGTTAAATCATTTTAAGTCAAAATACCTCAAGTTATAAAAACTCTAAAAGCTCTAAAGTGGTTTAAAAAAAGGACATTTTTGAGTTTGATTAACAAGAAATTGGCAAAACGTATACACTGTAAAAATGAAAACTTAAAATTGTTGGCCTGACAAATATTTTTTGGTTAAGTAAACAAAAAACGCTCAATTGTGCTGCAAACAACGTCAAAGTAGTTATCCCAACCACCTTTATTACGTTTGTTGTGTAAAGTTGGTCTCATTTCATAAGTTTGGTTGACAAAACTTAAAATTATAGGTTTGAGGCTGGAGCTTAGTTCTTTGAGTATGCATAGGTAAAGAACGGGGTCTTCTACTCAAATCTACAGGGGCCACATCTCCCACTTTCAAATTCACACTTGCACAGCCATTTGTCCTGTTTTCAAATCCTGTGCAGATTTTATCTCCATATAGGTGAGTACTTTATTTAAGTAGTGTGTTGAAACTCCAGCTTTACAGTTTGTGATTGATTGTGAGTTGATTTCCGGTTATGTAACTTCAATATTCTTGTTTGTTTAATATGGCATGGTCATTACCGATATGTTAGCCGCCTTGGACTTTAGCTAGCTAGCATGCAAGTAGGAAACGAAGCACGTGGCAAGATACATTTTCTGAACACAAAATAATAAATTGGCACAGTTTTTATTTTTCAGAATTCTTAGTTTGCATAACTAAAAAAAAAAGAAGTTACATTACATATGAACAACAAGTTATCTCAACAAAAACTTACTTGTTGGTTGAAACGTAAAATGTTTAGTTGGCCTCAAAATCCAAAAATCCAGTGGAGACAGTTGCCTTGAAATTTTGAGTTTACACAACTTTTTCGTTTTTACAGTGTATATATAAACATACATACAGGTTAAACCGTAACTTCATCTTCTGCCTTTAAAATAAACAAGTTCAGTGAGCTCAAGATATTAAGTTGAATCGTTTTAAGTTATCAGAACTCTGAAGCTCGAAAGTGGTTTAAAAAAGGGACTTTTTTTAGTTTGATTAACTAGAAATGAGCTAAACTCATTTATTTACATTCAGTAAACTAGAAAAGATGAGTTGATTTAACTAAATTTTCTTTGTTTTACACTGTAAGCTGTAGATCATTTTAAATTCATTCAGTTTAAAACCACAACTTTATCTTCTGCCTTTAAAATGTTCACTTTA
>NW_007582453.1:0-1388 GCF_000690725.1 Stegastes partitus
AACATGATTATGAAGCATCATCCTGACTCGTGTTGTAAATACAAATAAAGGCTTTAATGCTTTTAAATAAAGTTCATCTTCACACGTATTAGAGTTGATTGTTGTTGTGACTTTATTTTAACTTGTTTTTCCAGTAAAATATCGGCGGGATAAACGGTGAATCCTAGCAGTCCTTAAACTGTTGTTCAGAGATCCATTCATTGTTTTTCTTGTGTTTTTATTTGTTTATTCATATATTTATCTTGTGTAATTTATTGATTCTTTTCTTTCATTTCAACCAGTTTATTCAGTTTTGTCACATGCTGATAAATCCTAAATGTAACACCACCTCTCCTGGTCACTGTTCATAACTACAGTCATTTCCTTTGTGTTCTGAATCAATCGACCAGAAGTGCTGCAAATGAGGAAGTTGTGTTGCTTCATAAACCTGCTGTTATACTTTAGCGCTCTGGTCAGAAATCCGATTGTCTGGATATTATTTCACCTCATCAAGCAGACGACGATTCTCAGGGTGAGTGGTTCATTTTCTGTTTGAACTTTACAAACACAACAGCAACAAACAGAATCAGGGTGAGTGGAGAAGTTATCTCACACAGATTTCACCTTAGTTCACATGAGAAAGGACACAAACTGGTTTAAAGCACAGACACACACAAAAAACAACAAACTGTCACAGAATCCAAGAACAGACTGAAGGAAACCAGAACCAGAAACTATTCAGAGTCCACATTCAAATGATGAGTGAATTAAAGTCCACAGCAGCAAACAAACACAAAGATGAGCTCAGAGAATATTTGTGTTTTTCTAGATTCACTCTCTGACTGTAGCTCCTGTAAAACAGGTTCTCAGGACATTTCTTGTTGAAATGGAGTCATCAGTTCTGTGTTTGATTCGTCTTCATTCTTCCTTCCGTGTGTTTTAGTAAAAGGTTCATATCTATAGAATTAAATCAGGTTGGGAGCTGAAGCTTTGGCGTGATTCTGTAAAATGTTCCAGAATACACATTTTCAGAAAGCAAGGTTTTACTCAAACACTTTTTTTTCTTTAAACTTCCTCAGGAAGAAGTGTTTCCTGCTTCGTTGCCCTGACAACAGTGACGTCACAGCGCTGCCTGTTCTCTAAGTCAGCTTCACTTCTGCTGTTGACGTGCAGCAACTTCTTTTCTCCATCTGAAGGTGAGTAAACGACACTTTAAACTCCTTTCTAGCTGCTGTTAGTTTGGTTCCAGCAGAAATGAGGGAGTCAAAGCAAGAAGGTTAATGATTTATGACATTAAAATCAAATAAAGGTTCTCTTTGACCTGTTTGAGGTGTTTCAGAGTGACGGCAGCCTGCAGACACAGAGGACCTTGGACGGAGAAGCAGATTTTCTATGTTTCTGCACAAACC
>NW_007582454.1:0-1387 GCF_000690725.1 Stegastes partitus
TAGCAATAGGACTGTAATCAACCAAAGGGAGTCTTTGATGATTTAAATCGTGTTTACTCTTGAACCACAATCATTTGCGTGTTATTTATTTTTTTATTTAACCTTTATTTACCCAGGAAGCCCCATTGAGATCCAAAATCTTTTTTACAAGAGAGACCTGGCCAAGTTAGCAGTCAATCACAACATATTAAGATGCAACAAATAAAACAACAACTATTAAAACGTAGTGGACCTCTCAGGAAAAGCAATCACGTCTCTGTCACCGCATTCTTTATGATGTCCTTAAATTTATGAATTGATAGGAGTGTTTCTAACTGAAGCCCATGGGGCATAGTAGGAAAATGCAGTTTTCCCCAAATCAGTTAAAACCATGGGTACGTTGAAAAGTAACCACTTGGAGGAGTGTAGCCGGTAACTAACAGAGCCGACACAGAGAAGGTTACAAAGGTAGGCTGGAAGTGTGCCCAGTATTGCTTTATAAATGAAAGTGTACCAGTGCTGTTGCCTGTGAATGCATGATACACTGCATCAAGATTATACAAGATGGAGGAAGCTGCATGCACATACAATATGTCACCGTAATCAGTCAGTCTCTTGATCGGGGTGCCCAATCCTGGTCCTCAAGAGCCCCTATCCAGCATGTTTTAGATGTTTCCTTCTTCCAACACACCTGATTCAAATGATCAGGATCGTTACAAGCTCTGCAGAAGCCTGATAATGATCCTGATCATTTGAATCAGGTGTGTTGGAAGAGGGAAGCATCTGAAACATGCTGGATAGGGGCTCTCGAGGACCAGGATTGGGCATCCCTGCTCCAAATGAACTAAATCGTCACAATGCATTGAGTGCACTCTTCCTGCTAGCCCTATGAGCCCAAAGTAAATTCTAAATCAACATAAACAGCAAGTATTTGGAACATATTAAGTCATTTTAACCTGGTTATTTTATACTGAAAAGCTAAAAACAGGCCCTGAGCATCTGCCCATGTTGATACGATTTCTGGAAATAGAACAATATCAAGTCATGACCCCAGATCAAGAACCATCGATGAACACACCACAGACAAGTAGCTACTGCTCAGCGACGGTAAATAAGTTGGACCCGCAGACTCCCTTAGGCTGGGTGAGTTTAAAGTTGTAAAAGCACGGGGGTGTTCACAGGTGGTCTGTTAATTCTGATGTCAAGAATAATGGATTAATCCTGGAAGGCTGTTGATGTAGCACTTATCTCTTTATGAAAATACCACTGGTGATCATCCAAACAATGAGAATGTGGTGGAACGAGAGCATATCAACCGACTAATCAAGCACTGAACACTGCAGCCTGAGATCTTACGGTATTCTAACAATCTAAATCTTTATGCAGCCTTTGTTTAAACTCTATGTAC
>NW_007582455.1:0-1387 GCF_000690725.1 Stegastes partitus
GCAATCTCTAATTAATACTCTGAAATACAGACTAGACGCAGTGTCGGCTGGTGAAAATTTTTGATGGGGAGGCACAGTCTGGAAATGACCTTTTTTTAAAAAAAAATCTGAAATGAGAATATGAGTAACATCAGGCACAACTATTTACAGGAATGCAAACCGTCCACCTTTGGAGGATATTCTAATCATAATCTAATTTAACATTATCGAGACTTCCTAGAACTAAGTTTCAAAACCATGCATCAAACTTTCAGCAGTATTTACAGGATCTGTACAAAGTCAAACCACACAACATAAATAATGAAAAAAACACTATTCAGGGCTCCAGATTAACTTTTTCACTGGTAGCACCAGTACGACCCACTTTCTCATTTTGTTGCACCTCACACCTGGTCAAAGGCAAAACATATGACTTTCTGAACATTTTCTTACCCATAGACACCACAATTTACTGATGCTCCCTAAACGCCCCACATTGCAGGCTGTGGTAGCTGCCCTTGGTGGCTGTGGTGTGCTCTGACCGGTATGTGACCAAAATGAATTTAAAAATAATAAACTAGAGCATTCTTATGTCAGATTTATCCAAGATTAAACCGAGTTACATGTATTCTAAACGCGGTCTTTTCTACGAACAGTCTCTTCCTCATTGACAGCGTGGCCGATGCATTAAGTCGTCACAACCACATACAGTCTATGGCAGGGGTGCCCAATCCTGGTCCTCGAGAGCCCCCTATCCAGCATGTTTTAGATGTTTCTCTCTTCCAACACACCTGATTCACATGATCAGGATCGTTATGAGGCTTCTGCAGAGCTTGATGATGAGCTGATCATTTGAATCAGGTGTGTTGGAAGAGGGAAACATCTAAAACATGCTGGATAGGGGCTCGCGAGGACCACGATTGGGCACCCCTGGTCTATGGTCACAACTACCTGTCATCTAGCAGAAGAGGCGGAGAAAGGCCGTGTGACGGTGTCAGAAGGCACAGTCGTAAGAACGTCAAAGGACGGTTTTGATACCCAACCACAGAAGACAAAAGCAAGTAAAGATAAAATTAATTGGCTTACAGCAATAGTGGGAGGGTCCGGGACGCACCGAGCTGCGCCCCGTAAGAAAGTCTGCAGCTGCCAATCAGAGCCCGGGCCGAGGTCACATGATCACGAAAAGTTTTTGGAGCTACATACACACTCATGTGGCCGGCGCCCCGCATCCAGGAAGTATAAAATTAGCAAACACGCAGTAAAGACTAAAATTAAATCTGTTAATAATACAAATATTGTTAATACAGAAAAAGAACATGAACGTTACTATTCATTTTACTATTATTTTATTATAATTAATTCAAATTTAATGTTACGTTTGAGAACTACTTTTTTTTAACCAGCCGCC
>NW_007582456.1:0-1387 GCF_000690725.1 Stegastes partitus
AGAGGTCAGTGTCAGTCTGCATACAGCACACACAGTACATGGACTGTATAGATCACATATGGAGGTTACACAGCTGACATTTGCCACAACAGACTACTTACTGGTCAGACCCTTGTACTGCAGTATTTTATTGCAACATGTCCAGTAAGTTACTGTAATGTATTACTGTCAATAGCAATGGATTATGGGAAAATATAAGCTCACTACCGTAACTCTTCTCGACTGACCATTTATGGTCATGAACCTGCCTGTGAAAAACTGGCCAATGACAAGAGAGAATTCAAATCCCGGTTTAGTTGAATTAAAGGACAAAATAAAAAGAAAGAGGTTTGTAAATTACTATTGATATATTAGTATATTTTGATTATTTTATGTATGCTGTGTTCCTTCCACCTCCATAATAATAATTTAAACCTGGATGGCTGTTGGTGTAACGCTGTTGCCCTTAGGAAGGTTCTCTTTCACCTAAACAATGTAAAAAAACAAACAAAACAGTTTGAATCAGATTCTAAATGTGACTGAAGCATATGACACTATGAACAACCAGTGTCTTTAACTTTGAGAACCAGCTTCTGCTGAGGCTCAATAAAAGATTTTGTTAGTCTTTAAGAGATGAGTGTTTCCATGATGATTACAATATTTAATGTTCAGGATGTTGCTGAAATGGAAAACTGTCCAGTGATTTTTTTTCTCTGTACCAGCACTGTGCAGGTTCTTAAAAGATGAAAACAATCCTTTTTTGTGTGCTTTAAGCTTTTTTTCGTTTTGCAGAGTAATCAATAGAGGCATCGAAGCTAAAATTTCATTTTTACTTTTTGCTTTTGTACTGAAGTAAATTTCTGAACCTGTACTTTTTATGTTTACTTGAGTAAAGGAGTTGAATCAGTACTTCTACTTTTACCAGTCTTTTTTTTTTGTTTTTTTATCTCTACTTCCACCATCTCACATTCACAGAACATATGTACCTGTGTGCCCCTTTCCTTCTCACATCTCCAACATTTATCATTCTCCCGAAGTCCCATCCTAGACATTTTTGCTGGAGTCCAGTAATTCCTATTCAACATTCTGAATGAAGCAAGCCGTGTCTGCATATCTCGGGCTATCGTGTACCAGGACCTTATTGTTTCCTCCAATATCTCCCAATCAATGGGTGCCTCGAGGTCTTGGCATTTACTGCTTTATGAGAAAACAGCAGCTCAAGCTTCTCTTCTAATCATTGTGTGGTTGTTTTCTGACTTTGTTTGTTCTGTCACTTGATATGTCTTGTTAGTAATTACATATAAGTTATAATGTATGTGAGGACATTTTATTTTGAAAAGCCGGCACATTTCACGAACCCTAACTGAAAGAAAACCACCAAAAGTCATAACACACCATTTCAGATCAA
>NW_007582457.1:0-1387 GCF_000690725.1 Stegastes partitus
TCGCTGACCGTGATATCGCTGGCTCAGGTAGTTGCACGTGTTTGTTATTCCAGATGGCGGACAGCGCGACCTCAAGCCCCGTGAAAACTCAACTTCTGCACTAACCCCCTTCATATATTTAGGGAAGAACAATCTGCAGCCAAGGTATGGTGTGTGATGTCTATATTAAGAGCCCTTTCTGCCATGTGCTTCTTAGGTGTTATACTTTCCTCATCTGTGAGGTTCCATGAATTCCCGTGTGCAATATCCATGTAGCGACTACAGTAGTGTGCTGCAGGGTGGTGTAGTTGGTTAGCACTGTTGCCTCGCAGCAAGAAGGTTGCCGGTTCGCGTCCCAGTGGGGGCACCGTGGAGTTTCCATGTTCTCCCCGTGCAGCGTGGGTTCTCTCTGGGTTCTCCGACTTCCGTCCACACAGTCCAAAAACATGTTGAGGTTAATTAGTGATTCTAAAATTGTCCGTAGGTGTGAATGTGAGTGTGCTTGGTTGTCTGTCTCTAAGTGTAGCCCTGTGATAGACTGGTGACCTGTCCAGGTGAACCTGCCTGAGTCAGCTGGGATAGACTCCAGCCCCCCCGCGACCCTAATGAGGATTAAGCGGTGTATAGATAATGGATGGATGGATGGATCGCACAATCAGTTGTCGTACGGTGAGAGTAAACCGGCCTTTTATGAGCATCTTGCGTTCCACACATGGGGGACTTTGTTTTAAATTGTTGTAAGACGAGCACATTTTCACACAAGCCGACGTGGAGTTGGCAAGATTTCTCGTTGTTCGCTGTCATGCGTGTGCATGTGTTATTAATACCGAGTGGCAGCACAACTTTAGGAATCGATCCGTGCACGCTTTGATTATTCAACGCTATCGACAGGCAGTTTGTAAAGATGCTGCAAAACCAAAGTTCAAAGTTGGGATGGAGTTTATTCACTTTCTGTCGCCTCTGCACATCTGCAACTACGACGCTGTTGAGAGTTTGAGGTTAGGGTGAATGTAATATGGATGTGCTATTATTAGGCTGCAGTTAGGGTAAAAATAAAATGTTAAAGTCCCTCTCCGGATATTGATTTAACTCTTAAAACCTCATCCCTGTGTATCCAAGTTACACCACCGCCTGTCTGTGAACCCATCCTGCCACTCACAGCAACTCCAGCACTGCAGAACCACTCTGAGCGACACAATGTCAAGTCGTGATGCTGGAGTAATTCAGCCATGCATGGTGAAGAATACAGAGGGTCCTACTCCACAATGTGGTGGTTTTGGCTCTTTAGGTTTGTTTCACAGGAGATGTCTGAATGTTTTTCAGGGCTGTTCGTCACTACACTGTAAATCCAAGGTGATCCGCTCAGCCATGGATTTGAAAGCTCATTTTGCTCATTCCAGCATCTAGA
>NW_007582458.1:0-1383 GCF_000690725.1 Stegastes partitus
GTTTTTTTTTGTAAAATATCCATAAAGTGATGTACCAGTTTGATGGATGATGATCATGGTTTCCTTGCTGACAGGAGTCTGGAGTGAGATCAGACTGGACCAGTCTCCATCTGAGCTGAAAAGACCTGGAGAGACAGTCAAGATGTCATGTATCACATCTGGTTATAGCATGACCAGCTACTATATCCACTGGATACGACAGAGACCAGGAGAAGCTCTGGAGTGGATTGGGAGGATGAACACAGGCAATAACGCTGCCAGCTATGCCAGCGCCTTCCAAAATCGTTTCCTCATGACTGAAGATGTGTCCAGCAGCACTCAGTACCTGCAGATCAAGAGTCTGACAGCTGAAGATTCTGCTGTTTACTTCTGTGCTCGAAGAGACACAGTGACTGAAGACAGTGAAGCAGCTGCACAAAAACCTCCACAGATGTCAGACAGCAGTGTGACATTAGTGACATCTGGATTTTCTTGTTAAAGAACTTATTTTTCTTTGAGTTTTGGATACTATAATGAATATTTATTTGTTTTTTATCATGACATTACTGAACTCTCCAACATTGTTCAATCATCTTGTTTTGTTGAATTTTTTTTTGTCACCGCCTTCAGGCACATAAAAAGTTTAAAGGAACATTAGATGTAAGTCAGCATCACGCCTCTCTTTTGTCTCTTTATCACTGATTCCATCCTTGTTTCACCACAAGACAAATAAATCAGCAGCAATGGAAGCACCACATATTAATTTAGCTCAAATTCTCATTATTGCAACAAACTGTATACTGGGCTCCTCCTGATCGATGCAAGTTTATGTACAAGTTATTTTTAACTACTAATCACGTCTCCTCTTTTCTAATCAATGCACACATTATCGGTGACTCATTGTTCATATCTCGTTTCTTTCTAAACTGTGTCTCAAACTATTCAATGGGAAAATTCAAACTCTGTATCTTGCGATATTCCAATTGTCGATATCAACCTGAACTGAATTTGTCGGTTTCAAGATATAATTAAACTGTAAACCAAAACATTTTTTTATGATGGAAAGCCGCCACCTCGCCTGGACCTGGGAGACCAGGGCCCCCTCTTGGAGCCAGGCCTCGGGGGGAGCTCGAGGGAGAGCGTCTGGTGGCCGAGCCTTGGGGCCCCGTGGGGCTCGGTCGGGCACCGCCCGAAGAATTAACACGGGGCTGCTGCCCAGAGGGCCCACCACCCACAGGGCAGAAGAAGATTCTGGTCGGGTGCCATGCACATCAGGTGGTAGGCAGGAGCGGGCGTCCTGGCGTACCGTCCCCTGGTGGTGAAGGCTATCGAAGGCTGCTCCTTGGTGGCAAAGCACCAGGCGTGGACAAGATTCGCCCAGTGATCCTAGCGGATCGGTGCGGC
>NW_007582459.1:0-1382 GCF_000690725.1 Stegastes partitus
ATGTTACGTTAACTATGTGAATATATCCTTTATCAAGACTTTTAGCATCTGTACCATTTCCTGATGTACTAAAAAGCTGTTAGAGAAGAACAAAATAACCCAAAACTGAAGCAAAGCAGAGTGAGATCAACCAGTTACAACGATTACAGACCACTTACACTCAACCTAGTGATGACAAGATGCTTTGAAAGACTGATTTTGGCTGAAACACAGCAACTATAAAAACTATTCAATCACCTTGAAATGTTTCCCCTTTTATTGCATTTCAACACTGAATCATCGTCAATTTAATTTGTCTATTTGGACAAGAAGTTACAAAAAACTTCAAGTTTTGACTCACAGTCAAAACAGATTTCTATTAAGTCATGTCAGTCAAATAAGAATACAAACCGTCGCCCGGGTTTCTCAACAGTCAAAGCTTTACGGGAAAGTGGCAACGTGAAAGCTACTGTTGAAAAAATGTCATCAGACCGAAGAAGCGTCTTCCTGTCGACTTCAGTCTGTCTCAGGCCTTCTGATGAAGTCTAACCGAGATTTAACATGAGCCTTCTTCAACAGTGCCTTTCTCTTTGCCATTCTCCCATAAAGGTTGGAGTGGTGAAGAACAGGAAACTGTTGTTGTTTGTACAGTCTCTCCTGTCTCTGCTGCTGAAGCTGGTAACTCCTTCAGAGGAGTCATAGGTGTCTTGGTGGCCTCCCTCACTCGTCCTGTTCTTGCACAGTCACGTAGTTTTTGAGGTCAAGCTGCTTTAGGCAGAGTTACGTATGCGCCATATTCATTCCATTCCTTAATGATGGATTCACTGTGCTTCAAGGGAATTCAGTAGCGTGAAAACTTTCTTGTATCCATCCCCAGACTCATAATTTTCAATAAATTTTTCACATCATTTCCTGGAGTGCTTTTGTTTTTGTTTGTCTTCATGGTGTAGTTATATCTAGATTTACTGATTCACCAGTGACTGGACCTTCCAGTTACAGGTATCTTGTTTTACAACCACTGCACTCAGATCAGCTCTACTTTCACTTCCATTATGTGACTTGTTGCACCAACTGGTTGCACCTGATTGAATTAGATGAGATACTCTGAAGGGAGTGAAAATTTGAGGTCACTTATTTTATATTTCTTACTAATTGACATTACTTTGTAGAAATCTGCTTTCATTTTGACATAAACCTGATTTATTTCTTTTTAATTCATGTCTAAGAAACCAAATACGTCACTACAACACAGTGTTGAAAGCAATAAAAAGGGAAGTTTAGTGAATACGTTCTACTGTAGAACACACTATTTCTGCCACTTCAGGCCAACATCAGTTTGCATACACGGTAAACAGACCTACAGAAGATGCGATCTTTGTTTCCCTCCACACCACTCACATATG
>NW_007582460.1:0-1381 GCF_000690725.1 Stegastes partitus
GGCATGTTTCAGCTCCTTCCACAGATGTTCAATAGGATTTAGATCAGGGCTCATAGAAGACCACTTCAGAATAGCCCAATGTTTTCCTCTGAGCCATTCTTGGGTGTTTTTAGCTATGTGTGTTTTGGCTCATTATCCTGTTGCAAGACCCATGACCTGCGACTGAGACCAAGCTTTCTGACACTGGGCAGCACATTTCTCCCGAGAATACCTTGATAGTCTTGACATTTCATTGTACCCTGCACAGATTCAAGACACCCTGTGTCAGATGCAGCAAAGCAGATCCAGAACATAACAGAGCCTCCTCCATGTTCCACAGTAGGGACAGTGTTCTTTTCTTGATATGCTTCATTTTTGTGTCTGAGAACATAGAGCTGATGTGCCTTGCCAAAAAGTTCCAGTTTTGTCTCGTCTGTCCAGAGGACATTCTTCTAGAAGCTTTGTGGCTTGTCAACGTGCAGTTTGACAAATTCCAGTCTGGCTTTTTTATGGTTTGTTTTCAACAGTGCTGTCCTCCTTGGTCGTCTCCCATGAAGTCAAATTTGGCTCAAAAAACGACGAACGGTGCGATCTGACACTGATGTACCTTGACCTTGGAGTTCACCTTTAATGTCGTTAGAAGTTGTTGTGGGCTCCTTTGTTACCATTTGTGTTATCCATCTCTTTGATTTGTCATCAATTTTCCTCCTGCGGCCTCGTCCAGGGAGGTTGGCTCCAGTCCCATGGATCTTACATTTCTGAATAATATGTGTAACTGTAGTCACAGGAACATCGGGCTGCTTGAAGATGGTCTTATAGCCTTTACCTTTAACATGCTTGTCTATAATTTTCTTTCTAATCTCCTGAGACAACTCTCTCCTTTGCTTCCTCTGGTCCATGTTTAGTGTGGTACACACCATGTCACCAAACAGCACAGTGACTACTTGTAACCCTATAAATAGGCCGACTGACTAATTACAAGTTTGTAGACACCTGTGATGCTCATTAGAGGACACACCTTAATTGAACATGTCTCTATGGTCACATTATTTTCAGTCTTTTCTAGGGGCACCATTATTTTTGTCCAGGCCTGTTTCATGAGTTTATTTATTTATTTATTTTTTTTAATAATTCTGTTGAACCACAGTTCAAAAGCAATGTCTGATTTTCATTGGTTAATTTTCATTTAATTTTTATTTATTATTAACTTTGTCAGATTAAAGTTATTTCTGTGACCATTGTGGGTTTTTCTTTCATTAAGTGAGGGGTACCAACAGTTTTGTCCATGTGTGTAAACTCACCCAAATTTCAGTTTTCCAAATCTGATCAGAGAATCTTAACATTCAGCATTTTGTCTTGTTACAAAGAACAAATCCCGAACTTTAAAGTCAGCTTTGGAGTC
>NW_007582461.1:0-1379 GCF_000690725.1 Stegastes partitus
AGCGTACTTACAGTTTGTCGGAGACTGTGTGGCTGCAGAGAGGACAGCTTTCCAACAGGACAGACACTGTTTGTTCTGTGGGCAAATACAGAACGCCCTGCTGTGAGTTTCCTCAAAGAAAGTGACTTGACATGACTTGGTGTGGTTGCCACACAAGTGTCTGTGAAGATTCTCAGTCATCCAGGTCCTGGTTATTCTGGTATATTAATTGTAGCAACTGGACTTGCTTGAGTTCCTTGAAGACGTTCCACCTCTCATCCAAGCGGCTTCATCAGTTCTGACTGACTAGTTGGGAGATCCAGATACTTACAACCTAAGGAGCCATTAACACCTGAGTTTCAGTTTCAGTTGGGGGTTGTTACCTCTCCCCTTCAATATGTGAGTTGTTAGTGCTCCTCTTGCCTCTTGCTTAGGACTGAACTGTAAACCGGTGAGAGATGATGCATCAGACCTCCACCTCTGTTGAGGGACGGTCTTTCCAGTTTGACACAGATGGCTTCTTTCACCCCTCTGAAAAGGGGTGAAAGAAGCCATCTATGTAGGTGGAGATCTGAAAGATCGTCTCTCCCCAGTATACAATTCAGTCCTAAGATCTCGCCCTAGGAAGATGAAACCGCATTCACACCTAGCCACAAAAGACCCTAATGAATCCCTTCATGGCAGGAGGAGCACTAACAACTCCCATATTGAAGGGGAGAGGTAACAACCCCCAACTGAAACCGAAACTCAAGTGTTAATGGCTCCTTAGGTTGTAAGTATCTGGATCTCCCAACTAGTCAGTCAGAACTGATGAAGCCTCTTGGATGAGAGGTGAAACGTCTTCAAGGAACTCAAGCAAGTCCAGCTGCTACGATTGACCTACCAGAATTGCCACACAAGTCATGAGATTCCTCGAATCCTCACTGACTGAATTAAACCCAATGAGCTTTTTTTTTTCTTTTGTTCTGCAGTCATCACCTTTGACACTGAACCTACTGACACAGACACATCATCCATCCATCCATTATCTATACACCATTTAATTCTCACTAGGGTCACAGGGGGGCTGGAGTCTATCCCAGCTGACTTAGGGCAAAGGCAGGGGACACCTGGACAGGTGACCAGTCTATCACAGGGCTACACTTAGAGACAGACAACCAAGCACACTCACATTCACACCTACGGACAATTTAGAATCACATATCAACCTCAACATGTTTTTGGACTGTGTGGGAAGAAGCCGGAGAACCCAGAGAGAACCCACGCTGAACGGGGAGAACATGCAAACTCCATGTAGAAAGGTCCTGGGTGTCCTCACTGGGACGTGAACTGGCGACCTTCTTGCTGCGAGGCAACAGTGCTAACCACCGAGCCACCTTGCAGCCCTGACTTGCACATGT
>NW_007582462.1:0-1379 GCF_000690725.1 Stegastes partitus
TTATTATTGTTATTATTTAAACACATGAATTCCACGTCTGCCATTTTTGATGTAGTCCGAACATCGATCTCTGTCGGGCGTGTTGTTTTGAAACAGAAACCGGCGAGTCATAAACCGCCGCGCTGCCGTAATTAACCGGGAATAGCAAAAACGAAATGCCTCGTGTTTGGCTGTAATTAAATTATATTTAGAAGGAGCCTATTAATAATGCATTCTCCTCATAAATGATGACACATTTCTCTCCGTTACATGATGGTACATTATGTGAAAGCCTGACTTTGTGGTGTTGCATCCATCCTGCAGCCCCGAGCGACGTCTCCACTGCACAGCCGGTAATATAATGCATTTTTACATTGTGATATTGCTACTTACAGCAAAGTAGAGGATCTGAATACTTCTTTTTATCGCTAAAAATGTGCACTCCATATCAATAAAACGGTGCGAGTGGAAACAGCTTTCTGCATGACTGTATATAAATGATGTTTCCTTTGTCTCTGGCCCGGCTAAGAGCTGCACGGTCCCTCAAAAGCAAAACAAATTGTCACGGGATGAAGAATAAATTACAATAATAAAGACGGACAGTGGAGGGAGAAGACATAAAAGTACAGAGGTAAATTGGGATTTGAAAAAAGGAAAAAGGAAGGTAATGGAACAGAGAACAGAGGCGCGAGTGACAACAGAGCCGAGGTAAGGTGGAGGAAATTGAAATGCAGATGGTTAAGTTTTGTGCTAAGCTCTTTCCATATTCTCAGTCTGTAATTTCACTGCTTCACACGTCTCCTTAGCGTTTCTTTTCATTTCCTTTCGCCCCTCCATTCCTCTCTTTTTATCTTCCCCCTCAGTTCCTTTTTATATTCTATCTGCTCCTCCAGTCGGTGTGCCCCCATCTTTATCTGCCCCACTCTTCCCTCCTTGTTCTTGTCTATCTCTGCGATCCAAACGACAAGTGGCAATGAATTCTCTCCCTGGCAATGAGCTGTCTGCCCCCAGGAGCAGCAGCAATCCTTGGCCAGAAGAAGGGAAGATATCTCTTTTCTTAGATCTTATTATACCTCCTGCCTCAGTTTATGACACTGCAGAGTTCGGCTCCTCCGACTGTACGCTCGTGAAAGAAAAGGCACGGATTTCTATACAACACGTAGGTAAGGATGTGGACCACGACGGTTCTGTGTCGTCTGATCCACACGGGCTCTGCTGTTGGTGATAGAAGTCCAGCTTACATCACGACACGACTGTTTATGAACGAGTCCTAGGCTGTAAAATAAATAAATACGAAAAAATGCTTAAATTATAAACGATAAGGACATTCACATGTGGAAAAACTTGTGTTATTCCCTACATTATTGTTATTGTTATTATTATTATTATTATTATTATTA
>NW_007582463.1:0-1379 GCF_000690725.1 Stegastes partitus
ACACCCTGGACAGGTCACCAGTCTATCACAGGGCTACACTTAGAGACAGACAACCAAGCACACTCACATTCACACCTACGGACAATTTAGAATCACCAGTAAACCTCAACATGTCTTTGGACTGTTGGAGCCGGAGAACCCAGTGAGAACCCACGCTGCACGGGGAGAACATGCAAACTCCACGTAGAAAGATCCCGGGCGTCCTAACCAGGATGCACACCGGGGATCTTCTAGCTGGGAGGCCACAATGCTGACCACCGTGCAGCCCACGATCTTATTATATGAAATGATAATATATTCATAATCAACAAAGAATTTTCATGCAGAATTACCGGCTTTTCCTCTTTGCTACCTTTTTATGGTCACTCAAGCCTTCACACTTTGAACCAGATCTGATCTGGATGTTATCTTTTTTTAAAGTCACCAAAATTGGGGCACCACCTGGTTGAGCTGGCGTCCCATGTACAGGGCTAGAGTCTGGATGTGGAGGTTATCAGTTCGAATCCCGCTCATGGCCCTTTCCCACATGTCGTCCCCTCATTCTTCTCCCCTACTTTCCTGTCTCTTTCTCTCACTGCACTATCCAACAAAGGCCAAAAAAATTAAATAAAAAACAAACAAACAAAGAAAACCACCAAAATTACTTAATTCACAGCAAGAAAAGAATAAAAACAGAGAGAATTGTCAGATTTTCCCCAAATACAAGCTTAAAACTTAGATATTTAATCAAAAATCCTCATTACTTAATTAATCAATTAATAAATGTATTTTTATTTAACTTATTTGAAGAGGACAGTGCATATTAATGAACACATACAGTACAATGTCTGTATAAATCTGCCAGATTTAGCTTCAAGCTCGTTTCCATCCGCAGTCCTCGTTATTAGTAAGATAATAAATATTTTGTTTCATATTACTCATAATACAATCTAAAAAGGTGCGCAAATAAAAGTTAACACCACAATGAATAAAACATTTGTAACCCCAGCAAGAGGACTGTTCCACCTTTTACAAGCCCTTACAGACAAAGAGTGTTGACCTGTAGATGTTCTCCTGAACCGGATCTCACCGTCTCCTCTGCAGACCGATGTTGTCGACCTACTAACACCACTGCTCTTTTGTTTCAAGAAGTTTTTAAGATGTGGTTGGGACACGTTCTTCATAGTTTTATAAATTAGGCAAGCATATTTGAATATTTTAAGATTTTAAAAGCTCTCTAGAAGAGCACAGTGATAAAACGATTGCCAACGATAAACTGTTTGCACCAAATCCTTTAAAAAAAATAACCAAGAAATCTGGATTCTTCATTGCAACTGAGAAGCCATGACCGACTCAGCTACGAACAACAGTCACGTGACAAAAAACTGCAAACTGTGTTT
>NW_007582464.1:0-1378 GCF_000690725.1 Stegastes partitus
AAGAATCAATAGACGGATGTTCATGTGTTATAAAAGAAAGTCGTGGAATCTACAGCTGAACTCCTGCTCACTGCTTATTTGGTTGGATTTATCCATCCATAAAAGTCCCTCATGTATTATCCTCAAGTCACATGAACCTGAAAAGTGTTTTCTGCTCATTTACAAAAAAAAAAAAACTACTAGTATTTTGTTTTTAACTTTCTTCTTAAGTCGAAACTTTTCTATCCAAGGCGGCTGCTTTGTTGAGATTAAAAACCAGATGTCCAAAAATGTCTTGTAATTGGTAAGAAGTCAGTAAATCCCCAGCACAAGCAGTAATAATAATATCATCTCCTCTAGCCTGGTTACTATCTAATAATGTCTGTAAAGAGGCCCGCAACTTGTAAAGTGGTGCAGCCCTGCTCCTTGCAGCTGAAAAGGCTAAATAAGATCCGGTGACTCCTTCTTCTGCAGAATTTTATCCATGCTTCAATCTCTTCCACACTCAACTATTGCAATTGACTTTACTCCTGTAAAACTACAACAGAGGTATAAACATTACACCAGTCCTCGCTGCCCTTTCAATGACTCCATGTGAGAGTCAGAATTGATTTAAGGTGGTATTGCTTGTTTTTAAAGCCTCCTGCTGAGCTCTGATCTGGTAACTCCTCTGGCAGAGCCTCACTAAAGATAACCGAGTCTCTGCTATCTGAGTCCTTCCATCTCAGGCAGACAAACGAGAGAAATCGTTCAAAGTCTCCTCCTAAAACTCACATTTATGGTTTGGCTTTTTCTCAGTGGACAGTAATTGCTGTATTTATCTGAACTATTTCAAGTTCTGGTTCTTATTACACTGGGTTGATATTATACAGCACTTTGTAACTGTAAGAACATGTTTATTTTTTGCCTTTATTTTATACCTTGCTTGAGTTACTACTTTCTTTTATAAATGAACATTTTTACAAACAAAAGACATGATGAGCTGCTAAAACATGAGTCTTCTCCACAGTCTACACTGTCCAGTGTGTTTATGGCTTGTAGATGTCAAAAAAGTCATCTTGAAATTTGGCATTTACTCAGAAAACATATTTTAAATAATCCTAATTTAGCTTTTTTGTCATTTTACTTGCAAAATTAGCATATAATCACTTTTTCCAGTTATTTTGAGCAGAAATTCAGCATTTCTGGACTTGAAAACTCTGAAACAGTTAAACACGGCTCCATCTTGACCAGCTGCAGACGTAAAACAAGCTTCAGATACACACCTCTATATCTTTGACAATAACTTTGAAACGTATTTGTACACAGAGAGACGCCTGCTGACATTAACTGCCATCACGACCATTAAAATTAATTGTGAGAGGGACTATTTTAATGGCAAGCAGAATAAATACAGTAA
>NW_007582465.1:0-1378 GCF_000690725.1 Stegastes partitus
AATGCCTTCCACCTCCACACCCTACCGTCATTTTGAGTAACGGTTAAATAAATCCGCTGGCCGATTGAATCCTGTTGTGTGTGTGTGTGTGTGTGTGGAGTCGTCGCCTTTGTTTCTAGTGTGAGCCAAGTTGGTAACAACACATTGTTTAAAAGTTCTTTGTTGTGCAATGTCCTACCGCCACGTGACGTACTAATATTTTCCTCAGTCGTGACTTTCCGGCCCTTAACAATCCAAAAACCTTGCTATCCGACAGGTTTGTTATGTCACAAATAAGGTTAACTGCGTATTATCTGACTTAACAATGTGACAATTTGGTTACGTTCAGGCTGCAGGATTTAATGCTTATTTCAGATTTTTTTGTGAGTTCGTTCACATTTCCAATTAAATGCGACTTGTATGTGATCTGCTGTGTGAACTTCATACGACCCAAAAGTGTCCCGCATGTGCAGAAGAGGACACGATGTCACATGCTGCGAGCGTGCTCAGTGTTTGCTCGGATGGTAATGGTGTAAACATGGATGGTAACTGTGGACCATATCTTGCAATTTTTATTTTTTTTTTAAGTTATTTTTCTGGCCTTTGTGCCTTTATTGATAGTGCAGTGAGAGAGAGAGACAGGAGAATGGGGGGAGGACATGTGGGAAAGAGCGGGATTCAAACTCATGACCTCCACATGGGGACTGTAGCCCTGCACATGGGACGCCAGCTCAACCAGGTGAGCTGTAGCGGCGTCCCATATCTTGTAATTTTAAAGTTTTTAGAAAAACTTTAAAATCGCCCGACACTCCCGTGCCGCCACCGGCACCAATGGTGGAAACACAAGTGTGACTGCTATCCTAAGCTGGCATCAGCAGCCAAGTACTGCCTGTGCGTTCTGGTCACTTCCACCCCATCGGAGCGCTGCCCCGGGGTGGAAGTGGCAGGAACGTTGTCTGCATGTAGCCTTACTTACCTTTGATGTCAACCGATGGGCCCGTGCACAAGCGCACCAGTCAAAGGTGTGAAATCCAGCGATGCGTAGTGTTCTAACAATACACTAGTTATTACAACAACCATAAACAATAAATACTAACAACAAATGACCCTCCAAGCATCAAGCCCTCCTTGACAATCCGACAGCCTAAAACAGGGGTGTCAAACTCTGGCCCGTGGGCCAAATTTGGCCCGCTTTGTAATTATATTTGGCCCGCGAGACAATACCAAATGACTACTAGAGCTGCCCCCGGTATTATACTGTACAGTGCATTCACCGCTAATACTACAAATCCCATAATGCCCTGTTGTTGTTTTGGCACGTCAATCAGGACAGGACCCAGAAAATCCCTCTCCTCTGTGACAGTAGGCATAGCGACTTCACACTACAACTGTCACTGTG
>NW_007582466.1:0-1378 GCF_000690725.1 Stegastes partitus
ACATCTGGGCTCATTATTGCATTAAAAATAATCTAGATAAGACGAAACTAGTGACTTACTTTTTAGCTCCAGCGCTTAACAAATTTGTTAGACCACCTGTCCAACTGGTTAAACACTGTCTCTCTATATATAGACCATCCAGCATCATGAAGTGCTTTAATGTGGACTCAGCGCTCCACGTTTTACCATTTTAACCAGGAATGAGGAATTTCAAACTGAATTCACCTTACTATACACTAATCTGAGCAGACTCACTGGGCTTCTCTGAGAAGTCAGAAATAAAGTCAAATGTAACATTCAACCACTAAAACAGTTTTTTCTGTTCAGGAATGCAACTAAGTAACTATAATTTTACATCTTAATCAAGAAATAATAATGTGCTTTACTGTTTCTGTTTTTTTAAACAGTCAAATTGAAAATTCATGGATAACAACAATAATTACATGTTAGCATTAAAAATAGAATTTGGATTAAAGAGTGTCTACATACTGGTGTATTAACCATTACAGAAACATAGGAAATGATTTTGGTAATTAGCAATGCTGTTAATTTAGGGCAGCTGTGGCATAAACCTTACACTGGGTAGAGATCTAATACATTTGATAAGCACTGTACATCACCTTCAGAACAGAATTGCTTAATTGCAATATTCCTTAATTGAAGGAAGATTTTACATCTCACCTACTGAAAGTGAGGTTGGAGTAAAGGAGCACATCCACATTTTAGCTGCTGACTTAATTTTAGTACGGATTGTGTTTAGTTGAGCAGCAAGAAATTTTGAGATATCCAAGAGTGATTGTTTGATAGGTGAAACATCTGCATGTCATTAGAAATGCAGTGACCTGAGGACAGTGTAAATACAGATTCCATAGTGGCTCCTTAAACTGACCCTTGTGGGACTTCTATCTATCGAAGGAATAAAAAAAATGATTACTCCAACAGGGATTTGGTTGTCAAATTGTAAAAAAAAAAAAAAAAAAACACAGGGGAAGAACAGCAATGACAGAAAGTAAGACATATGATTTCCTTTTCTATACAACAGCTGTTAGTAGAGATGACAAGGTGATTTCATATGAAAACGGCTTGACAGTTCAGACCAAATCAGAAAGTAAGTACAGGTGTCTGCATCATTGTGTCTCCATTTCTGCCTTTTCAGACTAAAACACAACCCTAGAGTTTTTAAACTAAAAGCAGCGTCTCCAAAAGCTCTTCTCATTTCTGTTTTATGCCACCTCGTCTCCCCTGTCCTCCTTCCTCCTTACTGTGACCCAGAAATTGATCATAGTGCACAGCCTTGAAGTGTCCTAATTCCTTAAATGCATCTTGACAAGAGAAGAGCGGAGAGATGAGGCTGCTGCAGGACCTATGAGCAAGGATG
>NW_007582467.1:0-1376 GCF_000690725.1 Stegastes partitus
ACATCTGGGCTCATTATTGCATTAAAAATAATCTAGATAAGACGAAACTAGTGACTTACTTTTTAGCTCCAGCGCTTAACAAATTTGTTAGACCACCTGTCCAACTGGTTAAACACTGTCTCTCTATATATAGACCATCCAGCATCATGAAGTGCTTTAATGTGGACTCAGCGCTCCACGTTTTACCATTTTAACCAGGAATGAGGAATTTCAAACTGAATTCACCTTACTATACACTAATCTGAGCAGACTCACTGGGCTTCTCTGAGAAGTCAGAAATAAAGTCAAATGTAACATTCAACCACTAAAACAGTTTTTTCTGTTCAGGAATGCAACTAAGTAACTATAATTTTACATCTTAATCAAGAAATAATAATGTGCTTTACTGTTTCTGTTTTTTTAAACAGTCAAATTGAAAATTCATGGATAACAACAATAATTACATGTTAGCATTAAAAATAGAATTTGGATTAAAGAGTGTCTACATACTGGTGTATTAACCATTACAGAAACATAGGAAATGATTTTGGTAATTAGCAATGCTGTTAATTTAGGGCAGCTGTGGCATAAACCTTACACTGGGTAGAGATCTAATACATTTGATAAGCACTGTACATCACCTTCAGAACAGAATTGCTTAATTGCAATATTCCTTAATTGAAGGAAGATTTTACATCTCACCTACTGAAAGTGAGGTTGGAGTAAAGGAGCACATCCACATTTTAGCTGCTGACTTAATTTTAGTACGGATTGTGTTTAGTTGAGCAGCAAGAAATTTTGAGATATCCAAGAGTGATTGTTTGATAGGTGAAACATCTGCATGTCATTAGAAATGCAGTGACCTGAGGACAGTGTAAATACAGATTCCATAGTGGCTCCTTAAACTGACCCTTGTGGGACTTCTATCTATCGAAGGAATAAAAAAAATGATTACTCCAACAGGGATTTGGTTGTCAAATTGTAAAAAAAAAAAAAAAAACACAGGGGAAGAACAGCAATGACAGAAAGTAAGACATATGATTTCCTTTTCTATACAACAGCTGTTAGTAGAGATGACAAGGTGATTTCATATGAAAACGGCTTGACAGTTCAGACCAAATCAGAAAGTAAGTACAGGTGTCTGCATCATTGTGTCTCCATTTCTGCCTTTTCAGACTAAAACACAACCCTAGAGTTTTTAAACTAAAAGCAGCGTCTCCAAAAGCTCTTCTCATTTCTGTTTTATGCCACCTCGTCTCCCCTGTCCTCCTTCCTCCTTACTGTGACCCAGAAATTGATCATAGTGCACAGCCTTGAAGTGTCCTAATTCCTTAAATGCATCTTGACAAGAGAAGAGCGGAGAGATGAGGCTGCTGCAGGACCTATGAGCAAGGATG
>NW_007582468.1:0-1375 GCF_000690725.1 Stegastes partitus
AAAGCTCATTGATGAGGACAAAGTCATGTTGAGCTGCACATTCACAACCTGAACACATCTGATGGATCAGCACTGATTTTCAACTTGTACATTCTGAAGCTTCTTCAGCTCTGAACACATGATGAAACTCTGAATGATTTCAAGCAGGAACTTTGTCTCCTCAACTCACATCTTTTATTCTTTGTTCAGATTGTGGAGCTGCAGTTTGTCAGAGATCAGCTGTGATTCTCTGGTCTCAGCTCTGAAGTCCAACCCCTCCCATCTGGAACATCTGGACCTGAGCTCCAACGACATGCAGGATTCAGGAGTGAAGCATCTGTGTGGTTTCCTGGAGAGTCCAGACTGCAGCCTGCAGACTCTGAGGTCAGTTCACTGACTGTCTGTTACTGTTGGAGATCTGATGTGTTTAATGACAACTGAAGCTCATTGATGTTTAAACAGAACTTCATCCATGAAGCTGTAAATCTGCTCTGGTTCATGTTTTCTGCTTTTTCTCCTGATTTCAGTTTGTTGTGACAAAAGCTGAGTGTTTGTATCAGAAACAGAAAATGTTCAGTGTTAGTTGTTAAAGTCAATGAATGTTTGGAGTTTGTGCTGAAGAGTCACATCTGGATCCAGAAGATCCTCTGAACTCACATCAGTTTGAAGTGACAAAGTTTAATCAAATCAAATCATGTCAAGTTTATTGTCATTTTGCTGTACATATACAGTAGTACAGGCAAGATGAGAGATCGTTTCTTCAGGATCATTCAACCAGCAAGTTTTGCGAAATGAACATCTGGGATAAGACACTAAACGTTTGCTCTCACTGCCTCCTAAAGGGGGCGCTGCATCCACGGGCGCCGCCATCACGTTGAACATGTCAAACCTCTTCAGGTCCTGGTAGGTCGTCAGGGACACAAAGATACACATGATGGGGAAGCCGTAGATGCTGCTGGAGCTAGCTAGCTGTCTGTCTGTCTGTCCACCTAGAATATTGTCATCCTCTCCAGCTGTATGTCCGTCTGGGATGCTGTCATGGTGCCATGTTTCTGTTAAAGCAAACACACAGCAGTCCCTCCACTCTCTGCGGGTTTCTCTCAGCAAATGTAGCTCGTCCAGCTTGCTGTGGAGGGAGCGGACATTGAAGAGTAGGAGGTCGGTCCTGCTGGTCTGGAGGGGTTAGCCTTTAGCCTAGCATGGATTCCGGCTCTCTTCCTCCTCGTCTGTTTACTTTCGTACCGTTTGTGCTTCCTTCTCTCTCTGGTAACTGCCGGCGTAGTCTCCGATCGGATTCTGTGTTTGTGTAGTATGTCCACATCACAACCGATCGCCGCAATTCCAGCGCCGTTCACTGTCCTGACGCCCAGCAAAGTCTCCTGGCCGCAAGTTTTGC
>NW_007582469.1:0-1374 GCF_000690725.1 Stegastes partitus
TTGTTGACTTAAGTATTTGGCACACCATCAGTTCATTTTGTGCAGAAGAAGAGTCATGTGACGCGATAAATGCTCCCTTTTTTGTGAACATACACACACTCAACTTAAAGAACGTCGATAACCACCTTCGACCCATCATCTCTGACTGGTGTTTTAAGTTTTGTTGAGCCAGCTTACACCAAGAAACCCTGGCTATGTCAAACTTGCTTCACAGTATACCCCTCTGGTCCGGAGCAGGTTATTTTTAAAGTTTAAAACTTAAATTAGCTGTATCAAGTGCCTTTCTATTACCAAATCATTTCCTGACGACTCTCTATCACCCAATTTCCACCAAGAAGAACCAGGTGCTAGTTCCGTGCTGGTGCTAGTTCCAGTGATTAGTTGGTTCACATCTGGCACTTCCTAAGAACCTGTTTGCTTTTCTATTGATAAGGAGCCAAGTTAGAACCTCGCCATACGTCACTGCATATGTAGCCATTTACCAAACAACCCTCGCGCCACACGGAAGTCCACACAGGACTCCAGACTAACATTTTTACCGGTGCGACTAACTTTCTCATTTGTTCGCACTTCTCACCTTGTCACAGCCAAAACATATGACTTGCTGAACATTTTCTTATGCGATCGGACCAGAGACATCCTGGTGAAAAACAACACAAATCACCGCTTCTGTGTCCCATTCATCGGTCTCGGTGGTCACGATAACCACGCCCCCAGCCCCTGACGTACTCGGTGCTTAGCTCTGGCCCAGCAAAGAGTTGGTGCCTGAAAAGCACCAGTTTTGAGGGCCGGTGCTTAAGCGGTGGAAACACAAAGAACTGGTGCCAAGTCAGGCACTGGCACGGAATTAGCACTGGAACCAGTTTGGTGAGAAAAAAAAAGAAGAAAAATTCAACAATTACCCTGAAGTACCCTACCAAAGGAATCAATAAAGTTATATCTAATCTAAAAGAGTACATGAGTGATACAGGCTCTCAGCTGAGGGGAATATGTTATATCTGCAACCCTGTTAAGCTGTGTGTTACTAAAACCACTGAATGAAGCTGTGTAGCTACAGCCTTGCACACTATGCATTGCGTTGCCATGAAACCCAACATGTATTCAGTTAGCGATGCAGGAACGGCATAAATATGTTTTTATGTTTGGTCCTAGTTGCTACCAAGTCTGTTTACACTGCTGGTACTGCAGCTAATAGAACACTGATTAAAAAATGTATTATCTATTGGTGCATTGGAAATAAGCGGCTGCACTGGTTGGTAAAATAAATACATTAACACATATTAACAGTTTCCTACTAGCATTCCTGTCTTGCATCATTTGCAATATCACCGCTTTATACCATCATAAATTTCTATGTTCCCCATTGCTCTACCT
>NW_007582470.1:0-1373 GCF_000690725.1 Stegastes partitus
TTAAAGGGAAGGCGTGACTGAAATGTGCAGGTGAGTCCTGTCTGGGATCTACCTGGATACGAGCTGCTCGTTACCTGGAGGACGTCCTGCTGTTCCGACTCACTCGGCTTCTAAACGCTCTCTTCTGGGATGCTCTGTCGTCCTCTGTTGCCATTTTTAAAAAAATCTCTTTATTACTGTTATTGAGTCTTTGAGGTTGTTTTGAACTAGATTCAGACTTTGTTTTTTGTGGACTGGTTCTGGGAGGATCTTAGGCTTTGAAGAACTGGTATTATATTGGTTTAGGGCTGGTTTTTATTCTGTTTGTTGGCATGATTTTGGACGGGTTTGAAGCTGGTTTTTGGACCACTTTTGGACTAGTGTTGGACTGTTTTAGGTTGATCTTTGGACTGGTATTAGACTGGTTTTAGGCCCCCTTTGGACTTGACTTGAACCTTTTCAACCTTGTTTTTGAATTGGTTTTATGCTGGTTTTAGACTAGTTTCGGTCCTGGTCCTGGACTGGTTTTGTGCTGGTGTTTGGACTGGGTTTGGGCTGGGCTTAGACAGGTTTTTGGACTGGCTGATTTTTGGATATTTTTTGAACTGGTTGTAGACTGGTTTTATGCTCTTTTTTGTATTGGTTTTGGACTTGTGTTGGACTGGTTTCGGTCTTGTTTTGGACTATTTTAGTCTTGTTTAGGCCCCCTTTGGACTTGATTTTAGACTGTTTTAGGTTTTTGGACTGGTTTCACAATGGTTTATGAATTGGTTTTCTGTTGGTTTTTGGGTAGGTTGGAGCTGGTCCTGCACTGGTTTCATGCTGGTTTTTGGACTGGGTGTGCGCCGCTTTTGCACTGGTTTCAGGTTGGATTTAGGCCGATTTTTCGACTGGTTTTATGCAAGTGTTAGACTGGTTTTTAGACTGCTGTTGGACTAGTGCTGGAATGTTTGGGTCTGGTTTTGAACTGGTATTTGGCCTGGTTTCAGGCTGTGTTTGGACTGGCACTAGACTGGCTTTAGGCAGGTGTTTTGATTAGATTGCTGATCTTAGGCTGGTTCTGGCCTGGCTTTAAACTGGCTGGATATTGGCTTGGCTTTATGCAGGTTTTTGGACTGCTTTTGGACTAGTTTTGGACTCTTTTAGGTAGATCTCTGGACTGGTTTTAGTCTATTTTGGGGCTGGTTCTGGACTGGTTACAGGCGAGTTTCATGCTGGTTTCTGGACTGTTTCATCTCTTTGTGGTGCTTTTTCCTGTTTGCTTTAATTTTGAGGCCATTTTGTGTCAAGCGTTGAAGCTGGAGTAAAGTAACGTGCAGCCTAAGGACCTCCCTGGAGACGGAGAGCCGACGTTTGAAACACCAGAATCCAGTCATTTTAAATTAGCTGAGAGA
>NW_007582471.1:0-1372 GCF_000690725.1 Stegastes partitus
TATCTTGCCTCCTATTGCTCAGGCTCAGTCGGACCACAGTAAGAACAAACATATAGAACATGTTACACCTCACCCAGTCAAAGGCATTGGAGGCTAATTAACATCCTTCTAATTAGTGCAAAACATCACACTTTAGCTAGATGCAAACAACTTGTGAACAAAACGTACTTTAAACACTTGTATATGTTACTTCTGTGTCATTTGTAATTTAAAAAAAAAATGTTCACAAAAAACAAAAGCAAAACTATTGCTGCCACATTATCTGAAAAATCCTGTAAGTCTATAAACTGGTGATATGAAAACACGACCAGTTTTGTTCCAACAGGCTCCTTTCTTTGCAGGACAAAAATGATTCCTTGCATAAAAGTAAAACTCAAAAAGGAATATCATTGGAGTTATTGGCTGTCTGGACCTGTTTACTAATGAAACAGTAACAAAATATTTAACAATAATAAACCTACAATAAGATCAGAATGTTTTATGTTATTTTCCTCTTAATACACTGACTAAACATGAACAGGCTTGTAGGTGTCTTCCAGAGGCCGACTGTCAGACCTAGAAAAGTATCAGGCTACAGAATGGTGACATTTCAGAAAGATCAAGCTGGACCATGTCCTTGCACTAAGCCTGGCTTGGTGAGGATGCACTATTAGGCCTCCGTGACTGAATAGCCTCTCCACTGGTGCACTGGTTGCAAGAACAGCGAGCGCTCTCATAGCCATAAGACAGAGCCTCGGGAAGACTTTGGCATGCCTCTTCCACAAACCTAGGCAGTCGGTCATTTCAATGCAACCGCCTGTAAAATGACATCTCCAAATTAAAATGAATGTTGCTATTGACCCTTATGGAATGTATATAAAGTCTGACCGTTGTTGTAAAGATAACACTCTCTAGTTTTAGCCACAGCAATCAGAATCATTCCAGGTGCTACCAGTAAAAAGTTATTCCATTTCAATAATCACAAAAAAATATATATTTTTGATCCTTGCCTCAGTTTTTTCTTGAAAATAAAGGAGCATAAAGCAGCATTAGGAGGTGGGAACTAAAACACACTGTGTGCCAATAGAAACACTTGTATTGCTCTCATATTTCAAAACTGAAAACAATATCTGTAAAACTGATAATGTGACACCAGTTTTTATACTGGTATGTCCATGCGTTTTATTGAGGGACTTTTGTTTTATCCACATCTATCCAAACTGGACACCACTGAACATGTCAGGAAAAAGTGCAAAATCTGTTGAATGCTTGAACCTACAGACATCAGTGAGGGCTCTATTGAAAGCTTATGCCCAGTAGATTCCATATCTGGACACAGAGTCCCACTATTAGTTATAGAAATTCATATTTCATCATAAACACTAAAAAAAAT
>NW_007582472.1:0-1371 GCF_000690725.1 Stegastes partitus
ACACAAACAAAACAACAAAAACTAAAGCATAACTTAAATTAAATTTCTTGCAATACTGCAGATTTTATCCAAGTGTCAGCATGAGAGAGCATTGTAATACAAGTCCAAACCAGAAAAAAGCTCAAAATGCGACTCTGAGTGCAAACTGGGGGCAAGAAATGGTCAAGAGGCTGGATTTAAGTTCAGTGTCTGTGAAGATTCTCAGTCTTCCAGGTCATGGTTATTCTCGTAGATTAAGAGATTAAGAGAAGCTGGACTTGCCTGAGTTCCTTGAAGACGTTTCAACAAGCCATCTATGTCAAACTGGAAAGACCATCACTCAACAGAGGTGGAGGTCTGAGGCATCACCTCTCACCTGTTTGCAATTCAGTCTCTCCCCAGGAAGAGGAAACCACATTCCCACCAAGCCACAACAGACATTAACGAACCCCTTTGTGGCAGGGGGAGCACTAACCACTCACATAATGAGGGGAAGGAGCAACAAACCCCCAACTGAAACACTCAGGTGTTAATGGCTCTTTTAGGATATAAGTATCTGGATTTCCCAACTAGTCAGTCAGAACTGATGAAGCCTCTTGGATGGGAGGTGAAACTTCTTCAAGGAACTCAAGCAAGTCCAGTTGCTACGATTAATCTACCAGAATACAGTTCAGTGTTTCCTCTGGTGGGCCACCATTCCTAAATCCTTGCCGTCGCTCCTTCAAATTTCTTAAATTTTTTATTGTCGCAAATATACCACCGCCTCCTGTCTCCACCTTCACAGCAGAGTCCTGCACTGGGTCGGGTACTCGCAAGTACTAAACTACGGATAACTATCTTGCTCAGTTTCTACTCTTTGAGAGGTTAATGCAACGTTAATTAGTTGCGAGAGCGCGGCCTTGAAAGTGACCTCACGTCCAGCGTCAGGCTCCAGGTCAGTCAGAGGAGGGTCATCTTGGAGACTAGGGCAGCGACTTACCGGAGAAAAGGTAGACTTATTAGCTTAAGATAACTCAGAATAGATTTTACAAGTTAAATAGACATTCGCAAAATATTGATGGCCAGCCAACGTTACGTACCATATCAGCACAGGCTGTCAGAAATAGCCGGTTCCACTCAAGGCTCTACCACACTGATAATGGTGAGTGTCCATGAACCTTTTTTCCTTCCTTATTTTTTTGCTGCTATTTTGGAGAATGACTTAAAACGCAGAGGTCAAGATTGAGAAACCTCACTGAATTTCTGAGTCTGACATCTTATTTCTGGGGCTGTTTTCTTGATTTTTTCTTATCAAAGATTGGAAATTCCAAGTTCCAAGCTGCCATTGAATGCAGCTTAGAATCACGACGTCATACTACTCTAGACTTTGCCACTCAACCACACTCACATTAC
>NW_007582473.1:0-1371 GCF_000690725.1 Stegastes partitus
GGAAGTTATTTCAACATAATAAACTTTTGTTTTCTTTTGTCCAGGCTGTTTACAAGGAGGATCTGAGAATGTTGAAGGGTATTGGATGGGTGCCTATTGGTTCAATTGGAGTTGAGACAGCTAAAGTTGGTGGTGACATCCTGAGTGAAAGGAGGTATCGCCAGCACCCAAGCAACTTCAAGTTCAAAATGACTACTGAGGACATGCCTTTGGCATTAGCTAAGGCCAATGCCCAGGTTATGAACAAGGTAAGAAATCATACTACATTGACAACTTTTGGAAATCATATAAAAAGGATTTCATTATAAAATGCATACTCGTTCAGGTCATAATGTAAGTAAATACTCATGTTGTTTGTTTGTTTCTCTGCCTGCAGAAAGCTTACGTTCAAGCCTGGGACAATGTGAAGTCAAATATCCACATCATGCCTGATGCTATGGATGTTCTTCTGGCCAAAGCAAACAATGTCAACTACAGCTTGGTAAGAATTCTGACATTCATAATGTTTAGGCAAATATTGTATCTGGATTATTGTCGATACAGGCTGAATGATGTGGTATTATTGGGTAAATTATGATCCATCTGCATATATATCAGGGAATGACCAACGTGATAATAATAATCAACTAAATGTTCAGTGAAATGAATGCTGTCACACTGCATGGAACAAACTCTTAATGTCTAACACGAAAACCTCAGAATACTGTTTTTTCTATTATTTTTAGTATAGTTTGCTTAAAATCATGACTTTAAATAAATGAAGTTGATGTGATATAATAATAACATCTGACCTTCTGTCAAATAATTCTGACATTAAACTTTACCCTGTCCTAGCTAAAGTAAAAGTTTTACATATTTAACATCTATGCAATATTTGTGATCCTTTTCAGAAAAAGTACAAACAGGCAAATGAAGATGCCAAGAAGAAGGGCTACGATCTGCGCGGTGACGCTATTTCCATCATCGCAGCCAAGGCCACCAGGGACATTGCCAGTGATGTAAGCTTCTGGATTTCACCAATTTTTAAGAGTCACTATATGTGTAGCACTGTACATGTAAGTAAGACATTTTATTAACTTTGCATTTCTGTTTTTTCCCCCAGTACAAGTACAAGGCAGGATACCGTAAGCAGGTCGGCCACCACATTGGTGCTCGTAGCGTCCAGGACGATCCTCTGCTCGTGCTGGCTCTGAACTCAGCCAAGATCGCCAGTGATGCTCTGTACAAGAAGGACTTCAACCAGTCTAAGACCAAGTTCCACCTGCCAGTGGACATGATGGCCTTTGAGCTGGCCAAGAAGAACCAGATTCAGGTCAACCACGCCAACTACATCACCCGCCTGCACAACTGGACTTGCCTTCCAGACTCCAA
>NW_007582474.1:0-1371 GCF_000690725.1 Stegastes partitus
TAGAAGATCTGAAGATGTTTAATAGTATTTATCATGATGCTGCTGCAGCCTCCTCCATAGTTCAGTGTCCCAGCTGCGAACATCACATCCTCAGTCTCTGATCATCATCTCTAGACATGCACGAAAACTCACCAAAATCACCCCACACACCAGGACTGGCGAAAAATTTGATATTTTAAGGGACTTGGACATGTCACTGCCAAAATGGCTCCACAGCGTCACCTTGAAAGTTTCAACAGAGTCCCATCAGAAGCACGTTTGACCGAGAGCTACAACATTTGGTAGGCATACAGAGCAGGTCAGGACGAACAAAAAAGTCCCCGCGCTCCAATCTCTAAAATGCCCCCTACAGTATTTCAACAGAGTCCCATCGCGGCTACGTTTCATCCAGAACTACGGAATTTGGAACACATATGTAACAACTCGTGAGGCACAAAAAAGTCCATGAGCTGAAACTTGACCAGCACATACTACAGGAGGTGGTGATTAAAAGTTAGTAAAACGGTCTAAAAAGTCTGACAGCGGGGAAATGGTGCCCCCTGGAATTTGGCCAAAACGCCACAACACAAGACGTGCTGTGTAACTGGCCTGTGTGTGCTCCAGTGACGTGACGTTCATGGCTGGTGAGGCACTGACTTCATCAGAATCTGATTTACAAACATATGCACTCTACACAGGAGCTTATTTGTCATTTGATTGGCAGCAGTTTGTGGGTCATGTTTCATATCTGCATTCTTTACACATACAAGCTGTAGCCCACAAAACACGTTTCTTTTTCTTTTTTTTGTTTTCTTTTTTCAAGTTCTTGCGGTCTAACCTTTACCTTTAAATTAAGTCCATGCTCTGCTGCTTCTGGACAAAAATATGCGTTGCTTTTTTGTAAAAGTCTCCTGATCTTCCTTCGCTGCATTGACTTGCTAACTGTATATCGTACCTAGTCCAGCTCGCTGTCACTTAACTCTGCAGCCACTGAGTCACAAGAAGCATGTCTGGGATCAGAGCGCCCCCTGCCATGAGGCCAGAGAACTGCTCCGATCGGCCTGAAACTTTACACGTGCTCCAAGTCTCAGCCAGAGCGCGTTTCCGCCACGGCCAACACGCACGCCGCCGCGGCTTGCCACTAAACAGGAAGTGGCTCGTAACTGGGCCCTACGTGCTCCGATCTACCCCAAACTCGAGACGCTGGATCAGCGTCCCGCCCAGAGCACGTTTGCGCCACACATGCGCGAAGGCCGAGAAACGTACGGCGAGGACCCGTCCATCGCCGCTTGAGGCGTTAATTATTGTTATTTTCTTGTACTTTCTATATTTTGGATGCTGCTGTGGTGTGTAAATTTCCCCCAATGGAGGATCAATAAAGTATCTATTCTA
>NW_007582475.1:0-1370 GCF_000690725.1 Stegastes partitus
AGCTACAAATTCTCACTCCAGAATGTTCACCTTGTTGTCTTTAAATCATTTCTGTGTAGCTTTTGTAGTATGTAACTGGTCATATTCATGCTGAAGAACAAATCTTCTCCCAAGTGGCAGTTCTCTTGCGACTGTATCAGGATTTACTTTTATCTTTGTTGCATTCATTTTATCTTCAACGTTTATAAGCCTTGCCAGGCCTGCTGCCTAGAAGCATCCCGACCTCATGATGCTGCCACCACCGTGCTTGGTGTGTTTGTAACGGTGTGCAGTGTTGGTGTCTGCAACACATAGCATCTAGCCTGAGGGCCAAAAAGTTCAATTGTGGTCTCATCAGACTAAAGAACCTTCTTCCTGTTGACCTCAGAGTCTCACACACGCCTTCTAGTGAACTGTAGTCTAGATGTAATATGTTTTTTTTGTTTTTTTTTGCCACTCTCTCATAAAGCGTTGACCGGTGAACAGGCAACAGTTGTTATTGGCACAGTCTCTCCCACCTCAGTCAGTGAGGCTTTGAACTCCTTGAGAGGACTCTTGAGGACACTTGATGGCCTCTTGGTGGCCTCCCTTACTGGTGTCATTCTTGCACAGTCACTCAGTTTTTGATGACGGCCGGCTGTAACCTTTTCAAATTGCTGTTTGGAAACCCAGGAAGTACTGATTCACCAGTGACTGGACCTTCCAGATTCAGGTGTCTTTATACCACAATCAGTGAGACACATTCACTGCACTCAAATGATCTCTATTTCAATTATTGTGTGACTTCTTGTACAAGTTCACTGCATGTGTTGAATTAAATGTGACACCTTAAAGGGGGAGAACACTGATGCAATCACTTGAATTGACATGAAATTATTCTTTTTAGAGGCACTGTAGGGGGAAATGTTTGGTTCAGAAGTTCAAAGTGACATTATCTTCTGGTATATTTGTTGCAGTGGAAAAGAAAAGTGAAAATGATCATTTGAACTAAAATTGTGACTCATATAGCAACACCTGTCACAATATGATTTGTTTTTTTTCACATATCTTTAAGCCCTCATAGGTATTTAATAATAAACTAAAATTATAAAATGGTGTCTAAAAATACTGAAATGTGTCCTAACACCAGTGTTCAGCTGTGTCCATCCGCCATCAGTATCACTCCATATTGGATGGCATCGGTCACAAGAGCCGCACGCAGTACAGAGGACCTCTCTGTGAAATGAAAAAATTGTAAATTAACTTTCATCCTTTTTAAACTTTCTACAGAAAACACACGATACTGTCTGGCTAGCCTATTGTGCTCTCTGCTTAAACAAATACATGCAGCTGCTCCAGAGCACTTACATCCGCACATTGAAGAACGTTCACACCCGAACAAATCCACAAAG
>NW_007582476.1:0-1369 GCF_000690725.1 Stegastes partitus
TAGTTTTACCTTGTTTAGGTAGTGTGTACGTGAGCTGGTGTGCTCCAGCTGCAGCCTAAGTGGAGGGGTGGATGGAGAAAGAGGCAGGACTTCACTGATCTGTACAAGGTGTGTCAGAAAAGTTCCAGGACTGGTGTCACAAAACATATATTTCAGATCCAAACTGCAAATGACCAGTTTTTCCCTTTGAAGTAACCCTCCTGGAAGGAATCTTCCAGTATCCTCTGCAGCTCCGTCGTCAGCCATCTTGATGTCGTCCACGTCTTCAAAACGGGTCCCCTTGATGACCCCCTTGAGCTGAGGAAAAAATCCCATGGAGCCAGGTGAGGTGAGTAGGGAGGTTGCTCCAGCACGTCTAACCCATTTCATTTTAATGCATGAGGGAATTATTTGTACGGAACACAAACTTCTAAATGTGTAGCTTTGATATCAGATGAAATGAGTTTTTAGGGGTTAAATCACCACCAGAGAGGGACTTCATGGAACTACTGCTGGATTAGTAAACATCCTGTAAGAGTCTAGGATGTTACAAATGTTATTGTGAGCCATTGCTAATACACTCACAGTGTTAATGTGAGCATGCTTACATATATATATATTGGTTAATTGTTTTTGCCCTCTTAGCTACTGCTAAAAAATTGATGGAATTGTGATTTGGACATGCTGCGCCAACACGGAGTCCAATCGGAGACTATGCCGGCAGTTACCCGAGAGAGAAGGAAACGCAAATGGTGCGAACATAAAGAAAAGAGGAGGAAGAGAGCCAGGATCCATGCTAGGCCAAAGGCTAACCCCTCCAGACCAGCAGGACCGTCGCTCCTACTCTCCAATGTTCGCTCCCTCAACAACAAGCTGGTCGAGCTACGTTTGTTGAGAGAAACCCGCAGAGAGTGGAAAGACTGCTGTGTGTTTGCTTTAACAGAAACATGGCTCCAGACAGACAGCTAGCTCTGGGCAGCATCTGCGGCTTCACCATCGTCACACCATCATGTGTGTCTTTGTGTCCCTGAAGACCTACCAGGACCTGAAGAGGTTCACCATGTTCAACGTGATGGCAGCACACATGGATGCAGCGCCCCCTTCAAGAGACAGCGAGAGTGAACGTTTAGTGTCTTTTCCCAGACGTGCATTCTGCAAAACTTAAATGATCCTGAAGAAACGCTCTCTCATCTTGCCTGTACTACTGTGTATGTACAGCAAAATTACAATAAACTTGATTTGAGTTCATTAGTCTGGATGGTATTTGGCCATCCATTGCAGAAATAGGACAAAATTCAATCATTGCATGATCCTCACCAACATAAGATACAATTCAGGCTGATGGTTGCACACATGACAAAGTTTCCTGGTGATCCACCCAATAGATTCT
>NW_007582477.1:0-1368 GCF_000690725.1 Stegastes partitus
TTACATCCACAGGGATAATTGCATTGTTCGCATCTACTGGGTGAAATATGTGTGTGGCAGAACGGACAACGAGTAAATAAGTGAATGTGTCACGTAAAGAATAGAAAACAGTTGAATTAAATGTGTTTCTGTTGACAATTCTCGTGGATTAGTCGTAGAAACTGGACTTGCTCGAGGTCCTTGAAGACATTTCATCCAAGAGGCTTCATCAGTTCTGACTGACTAGTTGGGAGTTCCACATACTTATATCCTTCAGGAGCCATTAACACCTGAGTTTCGGTTTCAATTAGGGGTTTGTTGCTTCTTAAGGATATCAGTATGTGGAACTCCCAACTAGTCAGTCAGAACTGATGAAGCCTCTTGGATGAAGCGTCTTCAAGGAGCTCAAGCAAGTCCAGCTGCTACGATTAATCTACGAGAACAACTATGACCTGGATGACTGAGAATCTTCAGACATCTTACTGTTCACGAGTTAGGATTCACTGTAATGTTTGGTGTAACCAACAGACAGAAGACACCAGTGAGATGGTCTTCAGCTGGTTTCTTTAAATAAAGAGCCTAAAGCTCTGCTGGCAGCACCTTCCACAGTAAAGCAACCCTGTGGTACCTCAGGATCGTTCCTTTGTCCTTAGCTAGAACCAAAATCTGGCTTTTTACTGTCTCTAGTTTTTGCTTTTCCAGCTTTTAATAAACACATTTTTACATTTGTCCTCAACTTCTGTGGGTTAAACATCATGACTTGACAGCGACTCCACAAGCAGGTTGAGGGGTGACTTAGTTGTTGGTTGACTTATTAAACTCATTAAGGTTTTTTAAATAGAAGGTGATGTAATGGATGCCAGTTTGTCTGAGAATATGGAACATACCGCAACTACAGACTTCAATTTTGTTGATGCTTCTAAAGTTATCTCACCAAGCACTTTAAAAGGACTTTATGTAATTTTGACTCTGATAAAACACCTATATGACAGACAAAGTAGTGAGTGAAGGCAGGGAAATGTCTAAAAAGAAAACTGGCAATTAGTCAACTCTGTGTCTGTCTGCTTTTTCTGGAGTTGTTGTGCCTCCTAATGACTAGTATAGAGACATATTGCAAAGACGGTTGTCATATTTTTCAAAGAAATTACCTACTTTGCTGGTTGTGTCAAAAATGAAGGTCCTTTGTTAGCAGTAAAGATGAAAACAAGATGATGACAATCTTAAAAATGAGGTGGTGATGACCAAGTGACAGCCACTGGAACTGAAAAATGAAGTGCCAAAATCTGCAGTTCCTCCAGTTGCCACTTGAGACTGGCAGCTAAAGTGAGTTAAACCCCATTGAAGCCCTTGTTAAAATGGTTTCTTTTGCTAATGTCTCTGTTCATGAGA
>NW_007582478.1:0-1368 GCF_000690725.1 Stegastes partitus
GTAGACTCTCAACAGGTTTAAGGAACACTGATTGTACCGGAAAGAGCGCCGCCCACCGATAACTAGAGCTGCAACTAAACTAAACTGTTGACCTGCAGGTAAAAATGTACAGTCGTCCTCAAATTCATTCATAACCTTTCATGAAAGAAAAGGCCAAATTCACAATAGTCACTCAAATAACTAGAAACTGAAAAAAGTAATAATAAATAAAAATGTGCTAAATTCTAATTTAGTGAAATAAGACATTGCTTTGAATTGTGTTTGAAAAGAATTAAAAAAAAAACAAAAACAAAAAACACTTAACTGCAGTGATTTCCTCAATGGGTTGTTCAACAAAATATTAGTTTAAGGGTCCCATCATGCTTGTTTGTTTGTTTGTTTGTTTGTTTGAAATATTTCTGTTGTTGTTCTATTTAAATTAAACAGGCAAATATGTTATAAATGCTACTGTATTGTCTAAACCTTAATGTGTAAATAAGTCAGGTAAAATTTAATTTCATATTATATTGTAGGACCTTAATCATGATATTTAAATTAGTTTGGTAAATTTGTAGAATAAATAATATTGTAGGATCCTAACTGAAGTATTTTAATTAGTCAAAAAAATGTGTATTTTATGTGATACCTAAAAGTAGTGTTATAAATCATGTTGTATAGGCTTAACTGTAATTTTAAATTTAGACAAGTGAGTCCATATAACAAATAATATCATAGGTTCTTAACAGTGATGCACGATATTAAACTTTCTGGCCGATACTGATATCCGATATTAAGATTTCTGATATCCCCAATGTCGATATTCAATTTTTGTTCACATTGAAAAATGAGTATAAGTAAGCACTGTGAGAACGTAAAAGCTATTCAAAAGAAGCCCAAATTAGACCACACAGTCTAACAAAAGTAAAACATATTTAAACATATTTTAACGTATTTAAGTCCAGGACCATTTAAATAAAAACATCTGTGAAATAGCAGCGATATCAAATGTAGAGACGAAAGCGCTAATGTTAGACAATCATCGGTTTTTCACATCGGCTAAATTTATTCATCGGGCCGATACCGATATATCGGGAAAAAAACACTAATATCGCCTGATACCGATGTGGTCGCCGATATATCGTGCATCCCTTGTTCTTAACCTGAACATTAAAACTTTTTATGTAAATCTATAACATCAATCTTATTTCTCTTTCTATTAGAAAAGCATATTGGCTTAGTGTCTGTTGTTTTAAATGTGTTTTATAAATAATGACTTGACGTGTTCAAAACGGGCCAAAGTGAAATAAATATATTGAAACAAATACATATACTGCATAACATAGTATACAGTAAACACACATGTGGCAAAACAGAATATAGATTAAAGAA
>NW_007582479.1:0-1367 GCF_000690725.1 Stegastes partitus
TTTATTTTTTATATTTATTCATACAAATATCAGTTTGTTTGTTTTTTTCCCAATAAACTGTTGTTCAGGTTCTTTCCAATAGCTGTGGCTCTCTGTGCTCCTCCACCTCAGAACCACTGACATGGTGGTCCAGTGGAACCAGCTGCTCTCAGGGTCACTGTGTTTCATATGAGAGCTCGTGCAAACAGCTGCGTTCTACCAGCACGGCCCAGTTCCATGAACACACCATCTGCCCTTAATGTGATGATACCTTACTGTCCATCACAGCAGGTAATGATGATGACATGAAGCCTCATCAAGCACTCAAGCTTTCCATCCCACGAGTTCACACATGGGCCCAAGCTTCACAGCGCTTCATTTGCTCTACTGCGCCATCAGGTGGACAATGAATGTCAAGCAGGTGCTGATTCAAATGACAGCGTAGCTTCACTGTGTCAAGCTCTGACCTCATTTCTGCTTCAATGATTCAATGAACATGCTTGTGATAATTGTGTTTGGGGAGACATTTATTTATTTTTATGTCAGAAGAGCAACTTTTCAACAGTGCTCGGCTTCAGGCGGCTTCTGTTTATGAGATTATTTCACCTGCGTTTGAAAATCCAATTTGCAATGCAATGCAATATCACATTAATATTTATTTATAATGTTTAATATCACACGATTATTATCCTGCATTAACCTTGTGAGGAAAGATCAGCTCAAAATGCTCCCAGACAGGAGAAAATCTCCTCTTTCTTGCTGGCTCCATGACAAAAAGGTAGCTAGCTATGAACAATAAGTTCACACAGTTAGGTCCCAAACCTACAAACTGTGAGTGGAGATCCATTGCGTTTCACTGGCACTTGTATTTCGAATCACGCACAAAGCCGCCAACGCTTCCTGAACCAGTCACATGGTACGGCCGGTTCACGAGGCCTCCAACGTCACCATAGACGTCATCAACACACGCCTCGATACGCGCTTCACAAAAATCATCCCGAGTTACTCGACACAGAAGGACACATCACTAACAGCAGGATTTATGACCACACAGCATCCAGTCTCACGTCATTTCATATATTATTATAACACATTTATATCATACTTGGGACTCCATCACTGTAATGGCTGCATCATTACATCTAATAAAACAAGATGGACTTTATTGATCTCTTACTGGGGAAATACACAACTACATCTACATGTAAGCATCTACATATATTGTATTTTTGTACTTTTGGAGAAAAGTACAAGGTCAAGTTTGAAGATGGATTATCTGTAACTGATTATGATTCAAGCTCACCACGCTAAGCGGCCCCTTCCCGCACCAGGAACTAGTCCTGGCGTCGGAGGCCCCGGGTTCGTATCCCGCTCGGGGCTCATCACAC
>NW_007582480.1:0-1367 GCF_000690725.1 Stegastes partitus
GGAGAACATGCAAACTCCACGCAGAAAGATTCCGGTGCCCCCACCGGGACGTGAACCGGCAACCTTCTTGCTGCGAGGCAACAGTGCTACCAACTGCGCCACCCTGCAGCCCTCAAAAGTGTGACAAGCCCCAAGCAGGATACGAACCCGGGGCCTCCGACTAGTTCCCGGTGCGGTGGTGAGCGTGGTGAGCTATGCGCACCCCTAATAAATCTACGAAAGAACCAAAATGCATGATGTTGTTTTTGGGAAAAAGACATATGTTTGTTTGTCCTGAATCCGAGGTTTGACAGTCGCTCAGAGCCTCCTTTCCATCCATCCATCCCATCCATCAATTATCTATACACCGCTTAACTATAGCCCACTATACCGGTCTGCGGCTTCAATCCTGCAGACCGGTATAGTGGGTTTAACTATACGGTGACTCTCTGTTACATTCATTATGATTGTCTATCAGTGGGAATCCCAGTATGAGAACAAGCGATTATGCAAATAGTAATAAAAATAATAATAACAATAATTGCATACGGGGTGCTCGCCAGCGTCATAGCAGAGAAACTACCTGTTATGCTGCTGCCTGAAAACGACACATTGTTTTTGAGGATACGTAACAGGAAAGTATTTAACAACAAGCGCTGATGGAGTTTCACTACCATTGTCTTCGCTGCTAATGCTGCTATTCGCTAGCGTAATTGCCGCTACCCATTAGCAGCAGCAAAGACCCCCCCTGGGTCGACGATGACGACATCCCCCCCGCATCCTCTTTCCATAGATTAAAATCTCAAAGCTTTCTGCGTCATAGAATTATTACATCCATGTAGTCACTGTGAAAAAAGGCAGGGGGGGACACTTCCACCTGTGGCCGGAACACACAGGCAGTATTTGGCTGCTGATGCCAGTTTAGGACAGCGATCACACTTCTGTTTCCAGCATCGGTGGTGATGGTGGTGGCGGTGGCAGCAGCGGCGGCAGCAGCAGCACCACTTCCCCACCGCCCTGAGCACGCTCGCTATGTGTGACGTCGTCGTGTCCTCTTCTGCACATGTGGGACACTTTTGGGTGGTATGAAGCTCACACAGCAGATCATATACAAGTTGCATTTAATCAGAAATGTGAACAAACTCACAAAAAAATCGGATTTCACAAAAAATCCAAATTGAGCATTAAGTCCTGCAGTCTGAACGTAGCCAATCTGTCCGATTGTTAAGTCAGATAATACGCCGTTATCCAAAATGTCATGTCGGAGTCGGAATCCAAGGCTGTCGGTATGTTAAGGCTGTTTTTCATGGGTTCCATTTTCCTAAAAACCTGTCGGATAGCAAGGTTTCCAGATTGTTAAGGGTCGGATTATCAAGTCACGACTGCAT
>NW_007582481.1:0-1366 GCF_000690725.1 Stegastes partitus
TCTGACCATCACAAATGTTAGAACTAAAATCAGTCAGAGCAATGTTCAAAAAAACTAACAAAAAAAGTCTAGTTTTTAGCTGTAATTTGTACAAGAATTTACTGTAATTTCACAGATTTTCTTCGTTTTGTGTTGTTTTTTAAACCCTAAAACAACAGGCCAAAACTGACGTGACGTCACCCGTTGGTTTCTGCACTGAGAAAATGAAGCCAGGGTTTTGCTACTTCCTGGTTGACATCTTGGATTTGTGGAGCCAGTGACGAAAAAATCGTCAGAGGGGGGCGGAGCCATAGGAGCAGTGATTGGTCAGACGGATTGAGAGGCGGGCCCTCTCTGCCCGCCCACATTTACCGCCTTCTGCTCGCTTCATCTGTATGGTCACTGCCAACTGTCAATCAAGCCAGCCACGCCCCTTGCCCCACAAAATTATTTTTTAAAAATTAAGTATTGATTTTTTTTCAGATTGGCCACCTGATCTCTGGACTTGACCATGAAAACAAATAAGAAAAAAATCCTGAGCTGGAGGAATGCGGTAATTTGTGATCTGTGATCGCTTCTTTTCTAATTCATTTCTATGGGAGCCAGGGCTTTTTGGAGCCAGGACTAGCGGACGTAGTGATATTGCAGGTTTTTGACACTTCCGGGTTGGCTTCATTTTTCAGGGCCGGTTGCTACGTCCATCTTTTATACAGTCTATGATTAAAAGTCAGTACTAATGCAACTCCTTTTTTTGAACTGATTGTTCCTCTTAAGAAAAAACTTATATTTAAAATCACCTTTAAAATGTATTATTTACATGGTGACCAGAAAGTCCAAAACTGTAAAATAATATCCACATAAAAAATCTGTATTTTTACAAATGGTAATTTGTTCTCTTACAATGATTGACCGTAGAATTACTTTTTTTTTTTTAACTGAATTTAAATCATCGAATCAGTGATAGACACATTATGTCTATTAAATATTGCTGAATATCTCTATTATCCCACTATTATTTACTGTATTCAAATCAGCAGACACAGAACAGCAGCAACAACCTTACAATAGTAGTAGCAGCCATGTTTCAGGTAAAATAGGATAAACGAAATTAAACGTAAAAATTAAAGAATAAATATGCCGAGATAAGAATAAAGTAAAATATTGTATTTACAACAAATAATGTAATGAAGGTGCTCAAATGGTTCAGAGGTGCAAACTGTCGATTCTACTTTATATCTCAAGTTTACAGCTACTTTGTACCTTACAAAACTTATGTGATGACTAATTAATCAACCAAAGTGCAGTTAAGTCACATTTTTAGGGAAACTGAATGAACCTAAAATGATTTCCCGTGTATGCGAACAAAACTACACGGCGATCGAAGGGA
>NW_007582482.1:0-1366 GCF_000690725.1 Stegastes partitus
GTATTTTCAGGTGTGTAACAACTGCACAGCTTAGATGTCTACTTTAAAACGACTACATAGTCATCAGGTGAACTCAAAATGAACACACCTCACAGATTGGACAATGTTTGACATATTCATAGTTATTCATAGTATAAAATTACTGCCATAAAAAGAGTGACAAAATACCTTTTGGCAGTGCAACCCGTTACGAGACATTGGTGGTTATGTTTAACAAGTTTTATTTTATCGCCGGTATTAGGGCTAAGCGTTAAAACAATCTTGAAAATTATTGCAAAACAATTCCCCCGATAACAATGATAAACTGAAAGGAAATTTACAAGGTTAAATCTCATCGGCGCAATCACCCTATAAAACCGAGCAACAGGGATACGTACGTTTAAGGCCAAATGAAGCAGAAAATAAACAGAATGCACAAGTTGTTGGAAAAGTAAAAATATAAATGAGCAACTGCAAGGACAGTCAAACTTCCACACCTTATTAGAAAACTTTTCTGAGGAGAGTTCCACACAGAATTAGTGATTTAATAATGGGTCAGCTGCATAAACAGCTCAGTGATGGCCGTTTCTATGCAGATGGGAACCAACCACTAGTTCAAAAGGTTGCATTTCCACAATATCAAGTGTATAGAAAACCAAAGCAGTCTTGAGCAGACTAATATTTGTCACTTTGTAAGTAGATTTCTTCCAATTTATACATTGTATTTGATATTATGTGCCACATAAAGGTAAATGCAACCTTTTGAAATAAGTTGCAAATAGACCACCGCCGCATGTCTCCACATTCACAGCAGAGTCCTGCACTGGGTCGGTGCTCACGAGTAAAAAGGTAAACTACAGATAACTATCTTGCTCAGTTAATTACGTTAATTACTCGCGAGAGCACAGCCTTGAAAGTGACGTCACGTCCAGCGCCAGGCTCCAGGTCAAAGTCAGAGGAGGGTCGTCTTGGACTTACCGGAGAAAAGGTAGACTTATTAGCTTAAGACAACTCAGAACAGATGTTGAATGTTAAATAGAAATTTGCAAAATACTGACAGCCAGCTAACTTTATGTAACACATCGGTAGCATAAGTTAACTGGGCCCGGTGCCAACTCAGTGTCGCTAACATGACTAAACTAACTGATTGCATTAAGCTAACATCTACACACCATGATGGAACTGCTGACTGCATCTTCAGATGAGCTGGCTCAAACATTTCTCTAAGAAGAGAAAGACACCTGATGAAGATGATGCTAGCCAGGTAGCACTAGCCTTTTACTGACTCACAAATGATGATGGTCAGGTAAAAAATAGTGTTCACACTGTAATCAGATGTGATGTGAGTGTAAATGATGCAACGTTAATGTTTTATGTAATTGTATAA
>NW_007582483.1:0-1366 GCF_000690725.1 Stegastes partitus
TTTAGATGATTTTATAATAAATGTCAAGGTGTGTTGAAGCATTTATAGTGGCGTTTAGTGGTCCAAACACGTCAATAAGACACTTTATGTTGGTTTTCTCTTTTCATTTCCAACCAGTCTCTATAGAAAGACATAGTTGTCCTCAAATGTATTCATATCCTTCCATTAAAGAAAAGACAAAATTCACAATCGTCACTCAAATAACTAGAAACTGAAAAAAGTAATAATAAATAATAATAACAATAAAAATGCTAAATTATATTTTAGTGAAATAAGACATTGCTTTTGAATTGTGGTTGAAAAGAATTTTAAAAAACAAACAAAAAAAAAAAAACTGTCCTGGACAAATTAGAGCACTTTGCTGATGAGCAGTGGTCAAAATCCAAATACCTGTCAACAGGTGCAGAAGTCTGACTGAGAGTTACAGAAAACACTTGATTGCAGTGATTGGTTCAAAGAGTTGTTCAACAAAATATTAGTGTATGGGTCCCATCATGCTTGTTGTTGTTGTTGTTTTTATATTTCTGTTGAACCAGAATTCAAAAGCAATGTAATGATTTTCATTAAATTTTTATTTATTATTACTTTTGCCAATTTCAACTTATTTCAGTGACAGCTGTTTTTTTCTTTCTTTAATGGGAGGGTCTGCATACATTCAAGGACGACTACATTTAGACTCAACTTTTTTTTTTATTATTAAAAACCGCTATACAAGATAGACAAGACTATCTGTCATTTAACAAATTAATTCCTGTTATTCACTTAAGGTGTCAGTTTCGATGTCTATTGATGTACACTGTTGCCCATAAAGCTGGAGTATATTTTTTTTTTTCAGACACATTCCTCTTTTTATTTCTATTTATGCACATCAGTAATCCCTTCTGACCAGGTGCAATGATTACATACTGACTCCAAGTTAGCAGGTGAAACACATTCTGACTTCTGATCTGACTGAACAGTGGGACGTCCTGCCCACTGACACCATCAACAAGCTGGTGGACAGTATGCTACCTTAACGCATTGATCCATGTCAGGGGTGGCCAGACTCAATACTAGTGACTGAGGGACATTTGAAAGAGTAAAACTAGACATTCTAATGCATGAAATCTCCTCGAGTGTGTGTTTGCAGTTACACTGACCAAGGTAGAAAAGTTGAAACAAAACCCTTAATCCTATTGTTTAATATCCCCAATTTAGTTGAAGCTTGAAAGTTGAAAGAAGCTTGACAGTTTACAAAAGTTAACTGGGGTTTCATTTTTACTGTGATATGCATTGTATGTATATATTGTGAAATCAATAAAGTTTTGAGAAGATACACACTTTATCAAGAATAAATCGCATTGTCACAATCATTCCATGAGAAGAG
>NW_007582484.1:0-1365 GCF_000690725.1 Stegastes partitus
TACTAGAAACTGATAGAAACATCTGAGTGTGCAGGAACGCACCAGTAAAAATGTTCTGATTTCTTTTTGTTCCCAGGATGTTCTGTATAGAGGCGTGCCAAAAAATGTTCTCAAATCATTCGGTATTGAACGTCCTTACTTTGTAATTTCTGGAACGTTACCTCGACAACATCCCTGAAACATCCTGGCAACGTTGCAGAAAAAAATTGTTCCACTTTTGATAATGTGTCACATGACAGGAATGCTTTTATATGCTTAGATATGTTTGGAAAAAAAGAATTTTCAAGATTGAAGCGTACGCCAGGCTTCAGTATGAAATCCACACAAGTCTTCGTACATGGGGCCCCAGGGGTCTTGAATCACAATTAGCCGATTGCTCCAGCTCTGGCGAGGCGTGGCTTGCCATTCTCTCTCCAGACCTGCATCCTGTATTTAAGACGCCATCAAGCCACAAGTCAACGCCGGATCATTGTAAAACCTATGCTCTCGTTCATATGCTCTGTTTGGTAACTTTGACTCCTGTTCTCACGCTATTCTCCTCCGCTTCAGTTTCGCCACATTCGCTGCCAACCCGTGATCCATTCTTCATTCCTGATTCCTCTCCGTTGGATTCCTCTGGCTCCAGTCCTCCATATCCTCTGTGTCCCTCTGCTGAAGCCACCTGGTCCACCTCCGGCTCCTCCAGCTCCACCCTCTTTAGTTTCCCGTATTGTAGTCAGCCTCGTCTCTGCTAAACCACTAGTAGCATTTATAGGTTTGCATTCATTGCGGTAACTTTTGGTTAGTTTGTAAGTATAGTTCGTCGTCCTTTAGGGCAGCGGTCCCCAAACACCGGGCCGCAGACCGGTACCGGGCCGTGGGTCATTTGGTACTGGGCCGCACAGATAGAATAAAAACGTTTTATTGGTTTGTTTTTATTTCCAGCGAAGTCTGCAGGGTGTTTTATTTTAAAACATGAATAGCTCGTCTTCCCGTCACTTCTGCTTGTGTTCGTTTCCCGCACTTGACTGTCAGTTTTTATGGCCGGCTCCTAAACGAAGCCGTCAGTCAACAACAAACGTCTCAGGAGAGCTGCTTTGGAAAGTGGGAGAGACTTAATACTGAGACAGAGAAAAGGTAAACATGTTAAGCAATAAAAACAAATTTTGTTCATTTATGAAACTTTTCAATAGAAAAAAAAACAATTATTATTTGTTATGTGTGTAATGACCGGTCCGTAGAAACATTTCTTGCTTAAAACCGGTCCGTGGTGCAAAAAAGGTTGGAGACCGCTGCTTTGGGGACGTTTTGTGAAATTTTTAATAGTATTTGTTAGCAGTAGTTTGGTTCGCTGGTCCGTTTGGGAACCTTTGTTCACACTTGATT
>NW_007582485.1:0-1364 GCF_000690725.1 Stegastes partitus
ATTCACATCATTTACCAGAGGTGCAGGGTGTTGGTGCCACAGTCGGTGAAACGGAGATCATCTGAGGGCAGCGACTGCAGCGTTAAGACGCCGGCATCTGGAAGGTCGAGTAACTGGTGAGTCAGTGCTGCTGGTTATAAATACACTCTGAAGACAAAAGAGCACTCCAGGCAACTCAGTGAAAAGGTAATTGAAAAGCACAAGTCAGGGGATGGGTACAAAATAATTTCTAAGTCACTGAATATCCCCTTTAGTACAATGAAATACATCATTAAGACATGGAGGTAATGTGGTGCATACGTGAATCTGCCTAAATGACAGACAGTCGTCCTCAAATGTATTCATACCCTCCCATTAAAGAAGGAAAAAACAGCTGGAATAAGCTGAAATTGACCAATAATAAATACAAATGTAATGAAAATCATGACATTGCTTTTGAGTTGTGGTTCAACAGAAATATATATTTTTAAAAACAAGCAAACAAGCATGATGGGACCCATGAACTAATATTCTGTTGAACAACCCTTAGAGCCAATCACTGCAATCCAGTGTTTTCTGTTACTCTCAGACTTCTGCACCTGTTGACTGGTATTTAGATTTCACTGCTCATCAGCGAAGTGTTCTAATTTGTCTAGGATCATTTTATTTTATTTTATTATTCTTATTCTTCTTATCCACAATTCAAAATGCAATGTCTTATTTCGCTAAATTATAATTTAGCAAATTTTTATTTATTATTACTTTTCTCAGTTTCTAGTTATTTGAGTAACTTTTGTGAATTTTGCCTGTTCTTTAATGGAAGGGGAAGAAAACATTTGAGGACGACTGCATGAGGAGTTACAAGCTTCAGCGGCTGAGATATGAGAGATTCTGGATATAACAACTGTTGCCTTTTCTTCAAAAGTTTTATGGGAGAGCAGAGAAAAGAAAGCCACTGTTGAGAAAAGGTCTACACCAGAGCTTTCCAGAAGGCATGAGAGATACCTGACCACGTATTTAGCAGTAATAACTTTACATTTTACATAAGATGCTCACATATATTACTGATCTGATCAAACACTCCCACGTCAGTTTTGTCAGCAGCTGGTGTTTGTCCAGTTTTCATGGAATTGGAGAGAACAAATTTCAGGTTTCAAGTTAGGAGAGGAAATGCAGCTGAGTAAAGTAATATTTTGATTTATAGTAAATAAATATAAATACAAAATTATCTCCAGTTCCGGGCTGCAAGGTGGCTCAGTGGTTAGCACTGCTGCCACGCAGCTAGAAGGTTGCCAGTTAGGTGAGGACACCCGGGATATTTCTGCGTGGAGTTTGCATGTTCTCCCCGTGCAGCGTGGGTTCTCTCCGGGTTCTCTGGCTTCCTC
>NW_007582486.1:0-1363 GCF_000690725.1 Stegastes partitus
CACATTTATCAGAGCCAGAAAGTGGAAAAAACACAGACAGAAACACTGAATTCTTGGTTTATTTTGGTTCTATATATTTAAGTTTGCGTCTGCTTGGTTTTTATCCACTCAAGGGTTAAAAAAAAAAACAGCATGCTATGGTTTAAAAAATCACCAAAATTACATAATTATCAGAGCCAGAAACTGCAAAAACAGAGCGAATTCTTCCCGTCCTTGAACTAATCGTGCAGGATGCGCGTTTCCCATCAGGACAAACAACCAAATCTCAGCCTAAACTTCTGATATTTCATCAAATTTATGATTTTCTGTATATTAGACTTTTACAAATCACCCAAAAATAAAGTGTTTCTGCATGATTCTGTAAAAAAAAAAAAAAAAAATCTGGTGCACAACCAAGAAAGCGTGCATGACTCCATAGATATGTATAATAAAGGCTGGATGTCTTAAGGCGACGTTTCAAACGGGATCACCCTTTGGCCATCTTGACTCGGGGCAGCTCTCTGGAGGAACCTGATCTGAATGTGATCTGAGCAAACGTAAATGTCCTTATCTCACTGAAATCGTGACGGATTTGGTTTCTTACAAACATTATTAATATGGCTACAATTCAAATTTAAACAATACGAATAAAATACAAAGTAATTAAAATACAAATTACTGCTGGCCGTGAGAGTGAAGTGTTATAACTACACCTCTGACGTTTATAAGAAACCAAACCGTTTGAAAATTGGTAGAAAACTGACCAAGTTATGGTTATTTAAAAAGTACATGCACCACAATGACACGATGTTATGGGTGAGCGAGCAGACCGTACCAAGATGGCCGCCAGCGTGGCCGTGCGATTCCATTGGCCGGACAAGACATCGAGCCTTTATTATACATATATATGGCTGCAACCATGACAAAGACTCAGGGAGTATTGGGTTGAACTGCAGGCTGTGTTTGTATGTATGTAAGCAGTAAATTATTAACAGTAAGTTGCATGTGATTATTATGATTATGACTAATGGTATTACACGTTTGTTTTACTGCACAAAAGACATTGAAGGCTCAGGTGGTAGAGCGGGTTGTCCTCTGATTAGGAAGGTTGGTGGTCCAATCCCTCCACAGTCGAAGTGTCCTTGGGCAAGACACTGAACCCGAAGTTGCCCCATTGGCAGCTCTGTCACCATTGGTGTATGAATGTGTGGGTGAATGAGAAACACATTTAAAGTGCCGCTAAGGTAGAAAAGCGCTACATAAGTGCAGTCCATTTACCATCTGCCATTACATTTCTGAGTTCAGTCTACTTCTAGTCGTGGTTTTTGTGCTTCCATTGAGGTGCAGGACTTGAAAGATGAGCCCAAAGTGACGGAAGCTAAAA
>NW_007582487.1:0-1363 GCF_000690725.1 Stegastes partitus
TTTTTTGTCTCCTGTGAACTGTTGCTTTTTCTGATCCAGCAATTTTCACTCCACAACGTCTTCACATATTTTTGCATGTTTCTGTGTTTCTCTGTATTCCACTCACTGGAGGTTCTGCTTTTGTGCGTTCTGGTTCAGTGTTGTGGCTTACTGGGACACTTAAAAGGACTGAGCTATCATTTATTCCACTTGTGATTTCTTGTCTTTTTTTTCTTTTTTTTAAATTTCTCTCATTTTTTTCCCCCCGAATTTATAGGACTATATATATAAAAATATAAAATCAACAGTATATAAATCATCAGAATCACATGATTAGAAGGTATAGAATCTCAGCAGGGGGTGGACTTCACCGAGGGACGTCAGTTGATGGTTTCAGGGTCATCAGTTCTGTATGCTGAGAGATATGGACATTAACCAGGCCAGCTCTTCATCCAGAGAGGAAAACTCTGGCTGCTTGTTGTCCTGAATGTCTCCAAAGTGACTTGGAAGTTGTGGAAACTCACAAGCCCTTATGTGGAGACATTCGGACACCAAACAGGCCAGTTCTTCATCTGGAGAAGACAGCTCTGGTCCAAACCTCCAGGCAGTGGCACCTCCTTAGGTAGAAACAATACAGTGTAGTAGTACTCCCTTGGTGGAGGTGCCACAGGTTTTGCTTCTTGAAAGCTGTGGATGCAACAGAAATGGTGTCAGTAGTTTTGCAAGCAGATGACAAATGACCCATCACAATCCAAATAAGTTCTTTCATTTGAAGCTATTTGATGCTGAATACAAGACTTACCCGATCAGATCACTGAGTCCAACATTCATCTCAGCATCAGCAGATGATGAACTTGGAAACAGTGGAGTATTTCCCAGCATTGCCAGAAGTTCATCATCTGCAGGTCAAGAACTTGGAGGTGATGGAAGGTCACAAGCTTTGATGTTGAGACAGTCAGACACCCAACAGGCCAGTTCTTCATCCACCGATGAAAACTCTGTTGGGTCGCCAGGCAGCAGAACATCCTCAGCGAGATCAACACAGTGTCTGTGAGGATTGTTCACCTGGGAAAGGTCACATTTTACTAAACACAAGTGTTTATTTTAAAAAGCATTTAATTAGATATATATGCATATGAAATACCTACAATATATATCAGATATCAATTAAGCTGTTCCCAGAGGAAAACCTTTTTGCTCAGGATAGTCTTTTATTGAACTCTTGAGAAAGTAAGGAGATCTCAATTAAATGTCTTCATGAGAGTTCTTTAATCTCAATTGTATAGATCAGCTCAATCTGATTTATTGCTCCTGAAACCCCCCTTAGGAGCAAAGCGGAGATAATGTGAGACCGAGTTTTTGAGACTTGTAGGAGAAATGTAAG
>NW_007582488.1:0-1363 GCF_000690725.1 Stegastes partitus
TATGTTGATGCCATTTTGAAGGTGATACAGAAATGTTAGGATTGCTTTCAGAGCTTTCACTGAAAAGCGAGAGAGGTGGTTGCATCACAGGCAAAGTGGTACGTTTTCAAATTAATTAATTTAGTCTGAAACCATTTTTTTTTTTAAATAAAAAGACCTAAAATGGCTGATCATTAAATACGCACGTGGACAAAATAGTTGGTACCCGTCGGTTAATGAAAGAAAAACCCACAATGGTCACAGAAATAACTTGAATCTGACAAAAGTAGTAATAAATAAAAATTCTATGAAAATTAACCAATGAAAATCAGACATTGATTTTGAAACGTGGTTCAACAGAATTATTTTAAAAAAAATAAACTCGTGAAACAAGCCTGTAAAAAATGATGGTAACCCTAGAAAAGACTGAACATAATGTGACCACAGGGACATGTTCAATCAAGGTGTGTCCTCTAATCAGCATCACAGGTGTCTGCAAACTTGTAACCAGTCAGTTGACCTATTTATAGGGTTACAGGTGGTCACTGTGCTGTTTGGTGACATGGTGTGGACCACACTGAACATGGACCAGAGGAAGCCAAGGAGAGAGTTGTCTCAGGAGGTTAGACAGAACATGATAGAGCAGCATGTTAAAGGTAAAGGCTGTCAGACCATCTCCAAGCAGCTGATGTTCCTGTGACTACAGTAGCACTTATTATTCAGACATTTAAGATCCATGGGACTGTGGCCAACCTCAGGAGGAAAATTGATGACAAATCGAAGAGACGGATGATATGAATGATAACAAAAGAGCCCAGAACAACCTCCAAGGTCATTAAAGGTGAACTCCAAGGTCCAGGTCCATCAGGGTCAGATCCCACCATCCGTCATTGTTTGAGCCAAAGTGGACTTCATGGGAGACGACCAAGGAGGACACCATTGTTGAAAACAAATCATAAAAAAGCCAGACTGGAATTTGTCAAACTGCATGTTGACAAGCCACAAAGCTTCTGGGAGAACGTCCTCTAGACAGACAGTGATCGCCTCATAAGGTTGAGCAACAACATATTAAGTTCAGGGTACCATCATTTCTGTCCAGGCCTGTTTCATGAGTTTATCTGTTTTTAATAATTCTGTTAAAGCACGGTTCAAAAGCAATGTCTCATTTTCATTGGTTAATTTTCATACAATTTTTATTTATTATTACTTTTGTCAGATTCAAGTTATTTCTGTGACCGTTGTGGGTTTTTCTTTCATTAACTGAGGGCTACCAACAGTTTTGTCCGTGTGTGTACATGTGAGGAGCTATTTAATTCTTTTTCATGCACAATTTCCTATTAAATCAAGGACGATGAATCTTTAAATCAATTAATCTTTCCACTTT
>NW_007582489.1:0-1363 GCF_000690725.1 Stegastes partitus
CTGACAAGTAGCTCAAGTACTTTTTGATCATTGAGGAGTTAAAATATTACAAAGTAAAGTGCCATAAAAATTCCCATCTTTGAGAACACATTACCCAAAACATGCTAATACAGAAGTCGACTGGGGATGTTTTCTGAACCATGCGTAGTTGCACGTCACACTAATACAAAACAATTTTGAGTGAACGTTGGCCTTCAAGACCAAAGTCACAAGCTGGACTGGAAAGTGAAAGTTTATGTATATTTATAGTAACTACTGAAGAATTTACCTTCAAACTCATTGAGGATAATAAACAAGGTAACAGTTCACCTTGTTTTTCAGTTTACAAAGTATATAGGAAATGAAAAATATGCTCATATTAAAAAAAATATTCTTAGTTATATTTGGAGAACTGTTTTGGAAACTCATTTCTGCTTGGATTGAGCTATCCAACAATATTTTAGTTTTTCTGGTGCAACATGTCATGTCTGCTCAGTCAGTTATCGAGCATTTTACATTAAAAGATACTCTACGTGTTTTGTTTTGTATTATTTTGACTACATATGGGTCAGAAAATATCACTGGGTGACTTTTGCAGTATTGCAAATGTTAAAAAATTTCAACTCACCCATAATCACAGACTATTTGAACTACTTGTCAAATATTGCAGATTCAGAATCAATCACAAGATGAGAAATAACGGTGACAATTTCAGGTGTTTATCTTTAATAGTTCCTGAGATGATGTTATTCAAACACAGCCTCAAATGACTGAAAGGATGTCAGTCAAAATGTGCTGAAAGAGGGTCGACGGGCAGCTTTTTTTTTTTTCCAAGTGTCTAGGAGAGTTTTTTTAAAAAATATTAATCTTAAAAAGTAGCTGTTTCTTTATGAATATTGATATTTTATGATTTTAAAAAACCTGGCAAATCACAGATGGCTGAGCAAACACTTGATGAGTTGACCCTGCACAGCAGGGGTGCCAAATCCCGGTCCTCGTGAGCCCCCATCCAGCATGTTTTAGATGCTTCCCTCTTCCAACACACCTGATTCACATGATCAGGATCGTTATCAGGCTTCTGCAGAGCTTGACGATGAGCTGATCATTTGAATCAGGTGTGTTGGAAGAGGGAAACATCTAAAACATGCTGGATAGGGGCTCTCGAGGACCAGGATTGGGCACCCCTGCTGTAGACTATAGACTTTAGAACAATGTGACTTCCAGATGTGCATGACACGCGGGTCACTATGGGACCCATCAACACTTGTCCTACTCGCCTCAAATCGATAGTTTTAAAAAACCTTCTGAACCTCTCACAGGAACGATGCTGATGATTTCTGTGAGACCATCAAAAATGTTTGAACAAATATGAGGTCCTGAAGCC
>NW_007582490.1:0-1362 GCF_000690725.1 Stegastes partitus
CCTTCATTACATTGAATTTGCCACATTCACTCAAGTATGAGTTATCCAATCTGATGTATGCTGATGTAGCAGTATTGCTAAACAATGCATCGGCATAACATTTGTCGAATCAAATCAAATCAAATTTTATTTATATAGCACTTTTCATGTGCAACAACAACAATCGCAAAGTGCTTTACAACATTTAAAAACAACAAAGCAGTTAAAAACAACAAAGCATTTAAAAACATTACAACATTTAAAAAATAAAGTAAACCCGTCCCTCCCACCCTCCATGCATACACATACACATACAACAAATGCATTTGCGCACACACAGACACACTCACCACAAGACTAAAAGAGGCATGGCATGGCACTGAGGGATTGTGAATCAGTGTGCTTGTACTGTTTTGTGTTTACTGGGTTTGGATAGCCGTGGAGTAAAATGCTCCTGATGAACCTTTTCTGCAGAAGCTTGTACTTATTTAACAAGGAAATTATTGTTCCTCCTCGTCAGCCATAGATTTTTATTTGAAAAAAGTCGTAAAATGATTGTACAGTCGTGACTCGATAATCCGACCCTTAACAATCTGAAAATCTTGCTATCCGACAGGTTTTTAGGAAAAACGAACAGAACCCATAGAAAATAACCTTAACATTCCGACTCCGACATGACATTTCATGTCACAAGTAAGGATAACGTCGTATTAACAATCGTAGATTGGCTACGTTCAGACTGCAGGACTTAATGCTCAATTCGTGTTTTCTTGTGAAATCCGATTGTTTTGGGAGTTCGTCCACATTTCCAGTTCAATGTGACTTGTATGTGATCTGCTGTGTGAACTTCAGATGACCCAAAAGTGTCCCGCATGCGCAGAAGAGGACAGGACGACGTCACACGCAGCGAGCGTGCTCAGCGTTTACAGAAGTAAACATGGATGGTAGCAGTGGAGCGTATCCACCATTTCCTCTCTGCCACTGATGGTGGAATCAGAACTGTGACCGCTGTTCTAAACTGGCTTGTGCATTCCAGCCACTTCCACCCCATCGGAGCGCTCCCCCGGGGTGGAAGTGTGCAGAACGTGCACAAGCGCACCGGTCAATTAGGCCTGAAATCCAGCGATGCGTAGTGTTCTAACAATACACTAGTTATTATAACAACTATGAACAATAAATATTAACAACAAATCCCCCTTCAAGCATCAAGCCCTCCTTGTCTCTCGACCTCCGTCTTGACAATCCGACAGCCTTGCTATCCGACATAAAAGGTTTTACATTTAGTGTCGGATTATCAAGTCACGACTGTACTTGCTAGGGGTTCAGGACAGTATAATTACATTAAAATCGCTATTGTAATTGCAGTGATGTGAAATGAACTGA
>NW_007582491.1:0-1361 GCF_000690725.1 Stegastes partitus
AAAATGTACACTGTAGTAGGAAAATAAAAATAAAAATCTAATGAAGTTCTCATCGTGTTATTGCACATGTAAGTAGTTGTAAAATGTAATAGAGAGGTAAGTCTTTAGATTGTGGGAGGAAGCCGGAGAACCCAGAGAGAACCCACGCTGCACGGGGAGAACATGGAGACTCCACGCAGAAAGATCCCGGGTGTCCTCACTGGGACATGAACCAGCGACCTTCTAGCTGAGAGGCAGCGGTGCTAACAGTGAGGGCATTTTATGAGATATTTCACAAATCTGCCAACTAAATCGTTACCAAACAATTTCTTCACCAGTATGTTTGTAAAGGTGTGTGATAACATGTTTTAAAATGGTGAAGTTCAACTCCCGTAGGAAACCCTGAAAAAACCTGCTCAAGTTAGGCTCAGAGGGAATGCTGAGCGGCTGCACCTTCTGTCAGAGGGAGAGTCTCTGGTCTGATCACTGGTGCCACCGCCTTTCTTGAGAACATGTTGTACCAAATTTCACCCAATTTAGTATCTGGTCCATGATAAATGTTCTGGAGAATCACAGCACCAGCCTGAATCACTGCCTCCATTATTATTTTTCATATTTTTACTATGATGACAATGATGATGATAATTATTATTATTATTATTAGTCGAATTAAGAGCAGTGTTATCATTATTACCTGTAAAACAGAGGTGTAATCCCATGGCCAGCAATTGCAGAAACTGTATCACACCCTGTGTAACCGTTCTGACTTTCAGAGAGAGATTGTTGTATCTGTTGGATGTCATAACAGCTGTTTGATGTGTTTAAGAAGAATCTCTCTCTGAAAGACAGACCTACCTGCTCTTCTGTCACGCCTTTTTCTGCAATTGCTGGCCATGGAAACACAACTCTGTTTTACAGGTAATAATGATAACACTGCTATTACTTCAACAAATCATCACCATCATCATCGTAAAAATATAAAAAACAATAATGGAGGCAGTCATTCAGGCTGGTGCTGTGATTCTCCAGAACATTTATCATGGACCAGATATCAAATTGGGTGAAATTTGGTACAACATGTTCTCAAGGAAGGCAGCGTCACCAGTTCTCAGACCAGAGACTCTCCCTCTGACAGAGGATGCAGCTGCTCAGCATTCCCTCTGAGCCTACCTGCAAACCAGGACTGGATCCTTCTACAGAGCATGTTATCACATACCTTTACAAACATATTGGTGAAGAAACTGTTTGCTAATAATGCAGTTGGCAGATATTCACGTTTCCCTTCCTACAACCACCGAGCCACCTTGCAGCCCAAGACACATTCAACACAGTGAAATAACGTTGACCAGAAAACATGTTTCTCTGTTGTTGTTTGTGTGTTA
>NW_007582492.1:0-1361 GCF_000690725.1 Stegastes partitus
GGAATATCAACAAAACGTACTTAAAGTATCAAAAGTAAACAAATTTTTTTATGCAGAAATTGATCACCTGTCATTGTTTTCATATCACAAAACAGAATCATTTATTTGTGTAGGGAGTTTTTTTTATTGTGGTAGTTGGTAAAGGTGAAGTTAAAATTCCTCTTTATGTGCTACTGGGTGACTGAACAACCATATATATTAGTGTTCTAAAAAAAAAAAAACAATATTTGCCTTTAAATTGCAGGCATATAAAAAAAACCTAAATGTAAATATTAAAGTAAAAAAAAGAAGAAAATGTGTTTATTTTAGGCACACTCCAAATCAATAAATTCAAACAAACTGCTCGTTTGAAGGGTGAAAGTTACGTAACAATAATAACAATAATAATAATAATAATAATAATAATAATAATAATTCATTTTATTTATTTAGCGCTTTTCAAGCACTCAAACATGCTTCACAGGATAAAAGCAATAAAAGCATGTGGAAAATCTTACAGTATGTCTGGAAGTAGCTGATAATCCAGATGGAATTTTGCTGCTTTTCTCTTACTTTATTGATTTCAAGTGGAAAATCTTTTTCCAGAAAAAAGGCCGTTTGAAGGCTTTTGACCTTTTACGATCCACATGATGGTTTGAGGATATAATCCATAATAAAAACTAATGTTTATGCAGTTGAGCCGATCCATGTATTGAATAGAAATTGACTAAAATAGCTGTAAATGCAGAACATTTCTTTGGGTTTTAAACTGTTTTTAATTTCAGCAGTGATCAACCTTTAACAGAGTCACTAATGTAAATTATTTAAACAGCTATTTGCTGTATAAGTGATTCCAACAATATCCTGGTTTTATATTGTGCTGCTACTTTAATCCACATCAACCTTAATTATCTGTAAATTACAACATTTTCACCTTTAAAAATGTACAAACTGTGAATCGCAGACATTTAGCATTTATAACAATTTGTCTTTAATATAAGCACCAGAAATTCTAAAAATTCACTAAAACAACTAAAACAATCAGGGGCACATGAGGCGTTTTTACAGAAGGAAGCAATTAAAGATAAAGTTATGGCTATTATCAGCTGTTTAATTAAGTTTCTGGTTAAAATGGTGCTCGTTCTGTGAAAACGTTTTGTTAAAACGAGTCTTTACAGCAGCCTGCCGTCTTGTTTGTGGCTCCAGAAAAAACTTCACATTTGACATTTTTTAACCATAATCTAGTAAAATATGAAAAGCACTGTTAGAATTTGTCTTTCTTAGCTCCTGATGGGCCTTTTTCACTATTTTCTGGCATTTATAGACTAAAACAAATAACAAAACATCCATCAGTCGTGGCCTAAATCCTCAAATCCTGGTAT
>NW_007582493.1:0-1361 GCF_000690725.1 Stegastes partitus
AAATACCAGCACTGTGTCTAACTTCTGATTGACAATGTCGCTCACTACATCAAGCACAAACATGGTCTGATTACTTGTGAATGATTTTACCTTCAGCTATGTAACCTGTTCTAACTAGAGGAGCCATTCTTGACCTTGGGGTCCCGACCCCAACTGGGATCGCCAAATCATTTTGAAAAAAACAGATATGCGCAAAATAAATGTAGCTTCCGACCGGACATTAGAGGAACGACGAGTGGTTGGTCTCAAACAGACATTTTTACTCAACACCAGTTACTGTCGGCCATAACTAGGCTACACCAAAACAACAACAACGAAACTGTCCACTAGCTTAGTCTCATGTCTGTCCTTGTCATTCACACATCATCGGAGCAAAGATTTTTTATTCTCCCCGACTTGCGGTCAGCAGGAGCGGCAGCTGCAGAAAGCGTTCACAGACAGTCTGAAAACTTAAACATTAGGCTACTTAAACATTATAAAAGTAAGGGTCATTGCATTAATATTAAATTACATCATTTCAAACAGAGAGTCGTTTACTGCTTCATTGTTTGTCCAAAATTCATTGTATCAACGTTTCTGAGATTCTGATCTGTGCGTGTGAGATTATGATCAGTGAAGCACCGTGGTGGTGGTGGTGGTGGAGGGGATTTAAAGATTTTTAAAAAACAGGCGCGTTGTTGTTTTAGCCAAATCTGCAGCAAGTTTGCTAGCTGGAGAAATGGAGCGACGACTTAAAAGAAAAAGTGTTCCAGACAGTCAGCAGCAGCCCCAAGATCAGCCACCAGAACCACCGCCTGAGAAAAGTAGGGCACTGGCCGGGCCGACACCGGCGGCGGATAAAGGTTGGAGGCGCCGTAAATATCAGCCCAACTTTTTGAAATATGGCTTTTCCTGCAATAAGTACTTCCCGAATGATGGCACGCTGGAAAAGTACGACTGGATCCGCCAGCCTTTCACCACCTTCACCGCACATCACCTGTCATCAGAGCTGCAGGACGTCCTGCTAGATCTCTCCTCTGATCGCACATGACAGACTACTTTCTCCGCATGCGCACTGGAAGAGTTCTGGTTGTCAGTAGCAACAGAGTACGCAGCAAAACTGCAACCGATGTACTGTTTCCATTTGCATCCACATATCTGTGCGAAAAGACCTTTTCTGCGCTAACATACATGAAAAACAAATACAGATCACGACTCCTCACGATCTCCGCGTAGCTGTGTCGAACATAAAGCCAAGAATGCAGCTGCTGTGTTCAAACAAGCAGGCCCAGCCATCACATTAAATAGCTGTAGACAGCAGCGCATGTTAGACTGGGGGTCGCGACTGAAAAAGGCTGAGAACCACTGAACTAGAGAATGCA
>NW_007582494.1:0-1361 GCF_000690725.1 Stegastes partitus
GGGATGCCACTGTGGTCAACATTCACTGCAGTTATCTGTAAATTACAACTTTTTTCAACTTTTAAAATGTATTGTACACTCTAAAAGGTAATAGCAATGCTTACTTCAATCACATTAGTATACTTTATTTAACGAACAGAAGGCGGTAAATGTGGGCGGGGCAGAGAGGGCCCGCCTCTCAACCCGTCTGACCAATCGCTGCTCCTATGGCTCCGCCCCCCTCCGACGACTTTTGCGACACTGGTTCCAAAAATCCAAGATGTCAACCAGGAAGTAGCAAAACCCTGGCTTCATTTTCTCAGCGCAGAAACCAACGGGTGACGTCACGGTAGCTACGTCCATCTTTTATACAGTCTATGAGCGGAAGGTTGGCAGCGTCAGACCCGATTCTTTAGTTGGAAGCCCAAGAACAAGCCGGAGAAATCTTCAGTTCTCAGATGTGGAATTTATTGAGGTCACAGGTAAAGTTTTGCAGGATTCAGAGGGACAGAGAGGACGCTCATGTCCAGCTGAGTTTTTTCAGTTCCAGGTTACAGATATCTTCTTGGGCTGGGCCTGCCCCAAACATAGATAAGACTTGTACGCTCCCGAGTTGAACTGGCCAGTTACCAACGGCGTGGACAGGCATAGCTCTTCTGCTCTCTGTCCACGTTCTTGATATTTGGTGAGCAACATGTGGATGTTGTTGGTACGGCGTGTAGCTAAAGTAACAATCCTATCTGATAGAACAGAGGAGTTTCCGCTGTCTCCAAGTGTGTGAACCGGTTCTCACCGGCCACATTCAAGGACGTATGCTGTCCTCAGTAGGAAGACACGAAACAGAATCATAGGCTCAGTGCAAAATACAGATTCAGAATACGTAACAGCTCGAAACATACTTAATTATAACAGCAGTTCGATTCCACCCTGTAACCTGTGTCATGGTCGTTGTGTCCTTGGGCAAGGCACTTCCCGCACCTTGCCTGGTGTGAATGAATGGATTGTTTGAGGTGGTGGTTGGAGGGGCAGAATGGCAGACACGCCTCTGTCAGTTGCCCCAGCTGTAGCTACAGTCGTAGTTACCACCACTGGGATGAATGTATGTGAATGAATCTTTGAGTGTCTACAAAAGCTCTATATAAATCTGATCTATTATTATTGAAGTTTCTAACCCTTGGAAAGATCAAGTTCATTATACTTGCTATTTTTGAGTTCACAAAATAAAGTAAACACAGCTAAATTTTAAGTAAACTTTACGACTAGATATGAAGTACACTGAATTTAAGACTAATGGTTATATTTACGTACCTTTTTGCAGTGCAACCGGTTTCCTAGATTCGTTTAAGATCAACTTTTCACATTTTACATTTACAACAAGAAAC
>NW_007582495.1:0-1360 GCF_000690725.1 Stegastes partitus
AAAAAACTAAAGGTCCTACAGCTTTAAAAATGACACTGAGTGCTTCCTAACAAGATTTCCCACAAAAATGTTATTTTTACACACATTTGGTGAAAATTGTGGCTGTATGGGAGAGTTAAAGTGAGAAAAAATGTCACTCTCCCACCAAGGGACATGAAGAACAATGACATCATCACCTGCAGCTTTACTGCTGATTGACAGCTCAGTGCAGCTGCTCATGTGACTCACTGACAGTCTGAGGCTGAGAAGAGACAGAAAAATGGCTCGTCCCAAAGGGATCTGAAAGCACCACCAAAACCTGAAAGCACCACCCACACCTGAAATTACCACTGACACCTGAAAATACCACAACACCTGCACGCACCACCCACACCTGAATGCACCACCCACACCTGAGGATACCACTGACACCTGAACACTCTGCTGACGAGTGTCGATCAAAGTTTGGCCAGGCTGCATTACACTGTAAACCAGGTGAAATGTTACTTCTGAACTTTATTTTTCACAATACATGGAAAAATATGTTAAAAGCATGACAGACAACATTGATATTTAAAATTATAGTATTTATTTGAAAAACAATGAATTACAATTAAATGTCTATGATTTCTTGATTACACTTTTTTCAGTTATTTAAATTATCTCTACATTTTACTTGTAAATATGGAAAGAAGTTAGTCAACATAAAAAGTAAGAAAAAACAGATTTTATTCATATATTTTATATTACAATTGATGCAAGACTAATTAGCAATCTATACACTGTGATACTTTTGCTGCTCTCAGACTAAAATTAAAATACTGTAAGTTTTTTAACTTTTACTAGTTACACTGGACAAAAACTGTCAACTTTGGAAGATAACAGACGAAATACATGTTTGCAGCAAAACCAAAATCCCTCTCGTTGCTTAATTCATGAACAAATCTCATTGGGAGGTGAGGAGGCTGGGGAGCACTGCAGCAGCTTCACCAGGACAGCTCACCTCAGAGAGAACAAAGATAAAACTTTAGAACACAATCCTCTGAACAAATACACTATAAACTTTAGCAACTCTATACAGAGATTTATATTAATCTATTTAACATATATGCATAACACCATTTGTCTGTAAAAAAGTTTTGAGAGGGATAGGGAGAGAGAAAAGGTACGACTGGGGAACACAAAGGAGAAAACATGTAAAATGACAATAATAATAACAACAACAGCAATAGCTACTTTTTTTTTTTAACACTGTCCTGCTCTAGCAGTCAGGCATACAGAATGAGGAGTCTGTATGCCTTGTGGTGCCAAAACAGATTTGCTTTAAGTCTGGTCACAAACATCAACAATTTTCATGTGAACTGTTGAAAGTGAACCTCAT
>NW_007582496.1:0-1360 GCF_000690725.1 Stegastes partitus
TGCAAAAATGCAACTCACTTTCATTTTGATAGATAGTTGGTGTTATCTGTCTTCTTGCTACTGCGACCTTTTCGGAACAGATTTCTTTTTTGTTCAAAAGTGCCAGGGACCATGCAGTAGATAGATAGATAGATAGATAGATACTTTATTCATCTCCAAGAGAAATTTACAGTTCCAGCAGCTTCCAAGAAGTATATTACATAGATCCAATATGTGCTCTTAATTTCAATGTTACAGATTCTGATGACCAGATTCACTAAACGTACGCTGCTGCCACTTCTTTTGTTCAACTTCATTTACTTCGTTACTTAATTGGCTAAACTTTGTTTCCTGCCAGTTCTCTTTTAACCTAGCAGCTCTGGTATCAGATAGTGAGTGTTTCAGACACACATCTTATGACAGCAGCGACTACAATTTGAGTCTAAACAAGGACCTTTGTTGCATATCGTCCCCCTCTCATTCTTTCCTTGCATTTTCTGTCAGTATCTGTTATCGTGTCAGCTAACATCTCAGCTTCAACTGCTGGGATCTCCAGTAATGAGTTCATCCATTCATATCATATTTTGAGGGCAGCGTAATGTCATGGCCAGACAGGAGTAGTGAATGAGGTAGTGAGTGGAGGGGTCACTGAAAGTTTAGACATATCTGTAATAACAGCAGTCTGCAAGGTGGCTCGGTGGTTAGCAACATTGCCTCGCAGCAAGAAGGTCGCCGGTTCACATCCTGGTGGGGGCGCCGAGATCTTTCTGCGTGGAGTTTGCATGTTCTCCCCGTGCAGCGTGGGTTCTCCGGCTTCCTCCCACAAGTCCAAAAACATGTTGAGGTTAATTGGTGATTCTAAATTATCCGTAGGTGTGAATGTGAGTGTGCTTGGTTGTCTGTCTCTAAGTGTAGCTGTGATAGACTGGTGGTGTCCCCTGCCTTCGCCCTGAGTCAGATCAGCTGGGATAGGCTTTCAGATACTCTTAAGTTTCAGATTCTCTCATGGCAGAATTGTAGCAAAAGTCATGTGTACAAAGACAGCCAATGGTGAAGCCACTCGACTCGTAACTGGTGATTTATTTGTATTTTCAGCATTTGTATTCGAATACATAGATTTTTCAACTTCTAATACTTTTGTACGCATTGGCAACTCTTTGTACGTATTTACAACTCTTACTACATGTACAAATTTTAAGACAGATGAGCAGATTTTTTACACATTTGAATACCTAATTGCAGACAAATTCCGGTTCGCACTGACAACTTCTTTTACACATTGACAAATCTTACTTTGGACGAACGGATTGAGATACAGACAGACAACTCTCCATACGCATGGACAAATAGTTTTGCTACAATAATGCCCCCATACAATTAG
>NW_007582497.1:0-1360 GCF_000690725.1 Stegastes partitus
TGAAGCCGCTGAAGGTCTGGCTGCATGTCTCGGTGTGTGCAAAAGCACCGGGAATGGAAACAACACAGAATGACGTCATCTCATTATCCTCACTGGTTTTGTCCATGGTGCACCTCCACCCTGCATGCTTGTAAATAACTACACTTTCTATGGTTCTTATTTAAACTGAGGCCTCGTCCACACGTAGCAGGTATCTCACAAAACGAAGATATGTTTCTACGATGTGGCCTGTCATCCACACGGAAACACAGATTTAGGGCATTAAAAACGATCCTTTCAGGGGCGCCGCTATAGCTCACCTGGTTGAGCTGGAATCCCATGTACAGGGCTACAGTCCCAATGTGGAGGTCATGGGTTCGAATCCCGCTCATGGCCCTTTCCCACACGTCCTCCCCCCATTCTTCTCCCCTACTTTCCTGTCGCTCTCTCACTGATCTATCAAGTAAAGGCACAAAGGCCAAAAAAAAAACCCAAAATACCAGATTCTTTCAAAAACGTCCGACCAAAGTGAAGATCTGCGAATCCTCCGTTTATGTATGTGGACGGCAGTAACTGGGTTTTAGGTTTCGAAACATCTCTACCTGCGACAAAATATGTTCTTTACATCACATACGCCCCCTGTGTTCACATGTGGAAACAGCGTGGACGCCCTCAGAACCGTTTTGTCTCTGGTCCAGGCCCAGACACCGCTCCAAGAACACAGACAAAGGATGCCGATGGTTGTTTTCTGCTACGTTGCCATTCCACATCCGAGTTGTTCTCCATCAAAGACATGGACGCCAATTTTTGGTCGGGAATTTTGGGAACTTCATGCTCCTGGAGGAATGGTGTGACAATTCCCGTATGTCCCGGTCGTCCTCCTGAGTTCTTACATCCTCGCGTAGAATATGAATGTGCTGAACAACGCACTAATTCTGTTAGGTGTGGATGATTTTTTTTCAAAAAACAAGGTAGTGTGGACGTAAGTTTTCTAGACGGACGGGGCAGGATGTTTACAAAAACCCTGCTACGTGTGGACAAGGCCTTAATTCTTCACTGGACAATATCTTTTGCTTCTGCTTTGTGCTCCTACAGTTATTTTTATTTTTAACTGCTTTTATTTTTTAGCTATTTCTATACTTTTATCTTGTACATTGTTCCTTACTGGGTATATTTATCGTTGCACCAGAACAAATTCCTCGTATTGTGCAAACTATACCTGGCAATAAATCTGATTCAGTTTCTGAAGTCGTTTACTGAGCGTTAGCACGAGGGACGAGCAAGTGGAGGCGTTTGCTGCTGCTCTAAATGATGACTGGAGCAACGCTTCAGGGCTCGGTGTTTAGAAATGGTTAAATCACCCCTAAATGCATTTAAATGG
>NW_007582498.1:0-1359 GCF_000690725.1 Stegastes partitus
ATTTAGCTGAGTAATCTGATATAACACGTTCACTGCACACACTCCAGGTTCATTGTTTATAGTTCATGTGTACTATATTCGTACGATAGTTAATAAACGCTTCTCTTTTAGACCAATTCACGGTTTCATGTCTTTCTTTGTGTGGGAACTGAGGTCAATTTAATCCAAACTTATGACTTTAAGATAATAGACTGATCAATGGAATTTCAACTAAAGTCTCTGAGATTTCATTTAAAATAATTTCACAGTAAACTGAGGTGGTGCCCCTAAACTAACGAGTGCAACTGAACTACGAAGCGTAGTTCCAATACACGCAACAACAGTGACATTTTTGACATACTAACTGATTTAAGAAAACAACTTATTAAAAACTTATTATTGGGTTTTTTAAAAAAAATTTAATGGGGGCTGGGTCAGTTTTCCTATTTTACTTTTAATAGAGGCCTTTTTCCCATCCTCTACACCAGGGCTATTAAATTAAAAGTCACTGAAGTCCAGTTAGGGCTGCAGGGTTGCGCAGTTGGTAGCACTGTTGCCTCGCAGCAAGAAGGTTGCTGGTTCGCATTCCGGTGGGGGCACCGGAATCTTTCTGCGTGGAGTTTGCATGTTCTCCCCGTGCAGCGTGGGTTTTCTCCGGGTTCTCCAGCTTCCTCCCACAAGGTCCAAAAGCATGTTGAGGTTAATTGGTGACTCTAAATTGTCCGTAGGTGTAAATGTGAGTGTGCTTGGTGTCTGTCTCTAAGTGTAGCCCTGTGATAGACTGGTTACCTGTCCAGGGTGTCCCCTGCCTTCGCCCTAAGTCAGATAGGATAGACTCCAACCCCCCTGCGACCCTCGTGAGGATTAAGCGGTGTATAGATAATGGATAGATGGATGAAGTCCAGTTATTAAAATTTCCTCCAAGTTAAAGGTCCAGTTTGTGTCTCATAGCCTTCCCTTATGGCCACATTTTCATGGTTTCAACAATACTTATTGTCAATTTTCAGTGCAGGATGTGTTTAACTGAGTGCACAGTTAGCTCTTTTACCATATAAACCTCTGAATAGTAACAGAGTATCAGCATCAGTATTCACCCTCCCAGGCCTGTATTTAATGTCAAATCGGACAATTCAATGACCCAGTGATGACCCACTGCATTGAGTTTTGCTGTGCTTAGTACATAATCAGTGGATTATTGTCTGTATACAGAGTGAATGTAGGGGCATAGTAAAGATAGTCTCTGAATTTATCAGAAATCGTGTGACGGTTCATGCTCAGTGACTGTGCGGGTGGACCCAAATGAAAAGGGAGACGGAGAAGGGTTAAAGGAAAACAGGATTTATTAGGGAAGGTGGTGGAGTGATGGGCACCAGGAGGCAG
>NW_007582499.1:0-1359 GCF_000690725.1 Stegastes partitus
AGAAAGTTAAAGGCGAGAATATTTTGGGGTAAAACAGAACATCTAAAGACATTGCTTTTAGAAGTGCATAAACTTTTTAAACAGTATAACTTGAACAAATAAAGTTAGAAAAAAAAAAGAAAAAGGATGACTACAGTTATTAGTTGTAGTTCTAGATCACGGGTCTCCAATCCTGGTCCTCGAGGGCCACAATCCTGCATGTTTTAGATGTTTCTCTCTTCCAACACACCTGATTCACATGATCGTTATCAGGCTTCTGCAGAGCTTGATGAGGAGCTGATCATTTGAATCAGGTGTGTTGGAAGAGGGAAACATCTAAAACATGCAGGACTGTCGCCCTCGAGGACCAAGATTGGACACCCCTGTTCTAGATGGTAGAATAAATTATATCTGTAAAACTCATGGCAAAAGTTTGCAGGATCTTTTCTTAAAATGTGTATTGATATATTTAGTTTGTTAGACTGTTTCAGGATAGTTTTGGTCAGACTCTATGTTGGTAAATACTCGGGTCCGACCGATTTATCGGCTGGCCGATTAAATCAGCTGATTATAGGCCTTTTCAAAATACTCATAATCGGCCGGAGTTTTGCCGATTAATCGGCGATATGTTCTTAATTTCTCATAAAACGGTAAATGCTGTTAAGTGTCACAGTCGCTTTCGTACAATCATTTTGTACAATTTGATTTTGTAAAAAGACAAGTATGCTTCAAGGCAAAAGCGTGAAAAACACTTCAGCAACACCATGAAAAGCTGTTTTTGCTGCTGCTTGTTGTAAACAAGTCAAACTTTGCTCACGGAGATGAAGATAGCTTATGACCGTACAGCGGTGACATCACTCACTCTGCCACAAAGACTGAAACCACAACAGCCAACTTTTTAACGAACTTATTTAACTTACATTTTTATTAACTTATTCTCATCAACTTTAAAGACAACATAGTCTTTGAGAGTCCAGAACATCAGAGGGCCGCAGAAATAATGTTCTGCAGTAGCTTCACTCATCATGTTGCTTCTATACAGCAGACAGCTGTGGCCTAAACCTAAAGATAAAATCATCAGTACAACTGGTGGCTATATTCCCGCTACATAGAAAGAAAAATGCAAATTTAAAATAAAATACCCCACATTGCAGACATATCTGTTTGGAAAACTTTTTGTTTACTGATGCATGTTATGTTTAATGCTTTGTTGCATGTTTTTGTTCTTGAAATTCCTCTCTGTTGCAAAGTTAAACAAATACTAAAGGACAAAGTGTAAAACTGTAAAATGTTCTGCCTGTGATTCATATCTTTGTTGTTGTAGCGTTAAGGGACCAAAAAAGAAGCCGTTTTATTTATTATATAATTTTTTAATTAATC
>NW_007582500.1:0-1359 GCF_000690725.1 Stegastes partitus
TCGAGCACAGAAGTAAACAGCAGAATCTTCAGCTGTCAGACTCTTGATCTGCAGGTACTGAGTGCTGCTGGACACATCCTGAGTCAAACTGAATCGACTTTGAAAAGAGCTGGCATAGGTAGCAACGGTTGTTTGCGTGTTTATCCAACCAATCCACTCCAGAGCTTCTCCTGGCTTTTGTTTGATCCAGCAAATGCTGTAAGTAGTCATCGTATAACCAGATGTGATACATGAGATCTTGACTGTCTCTCCAGGTCTTTTCAGCTCAGATGGAGACTGCTGCAGTCTGATCTCACTCCAGACTCCTGTAAGCAAAGTGAAGAAATGGAAACTCATGTAACATTAAATATATATTGTTGCTCTGTAGCTGCAGAATTAAATTTCTTACCTTGAATAGCAGCTAAAAATAATAAACTCCAGACAATCCTACTTTCTATTCCATTCATAGTGAATGACTGGTTTCTGATGATGAGGTTTTCTCAGATTTATGAGACTGTTGTTCTCCACCGTATGACCTGATGTTATTGATGGTGTGTTTTTAAAGAAGAACTAGTTTGCATAGACCTCCCTCTGCAGGCTGAAAGAGGGAAACATGGAGTAAAGAAGCAGCTGAACTTCTGCTTGAGTGTTTTGACAACAGGAGAATTCTTGTAAACTGCTGAACTGCTGACAAGGTTCTGTCTTGTTGTCTTCCTGCATATTTATGTTTCAGAAAGTGGAGCATGAATGAACACTGTACAGGAGTCCAGTTACCAAAATTCAAGATTAGCTTCATTTGTTTAAAGTTAATGCTCCATTAATCAGCATTATAATAAATAACCAATCATTTCTTATGCACTAATATGTATTGGACGCTCACATGTTCTGTGAGCTGAGAAATTTGAGGTTCTTCTGCAATACGAACAATATTATGATGCATTTTTTTTTGCACAACAGAATTCAGTACAACTGGACATCTTTGAGTACATTAAGGTTCATGTTCAGAAATAAACATTGAATTTACTTTAGTCATCATTGATAATGTCATGCTCACACATCCTCCAGTAAGAATATGTATCCCTGAAGTTCACTGCACACATTAGAGAAGCATGTGGTCATGAACGCCTTTGAATCTTAAATTTTTTTTTTACAATTTTCTGATCATACTAGGATCTTAAAAATGTTTGACCATGTGTTAATTTCTAGTTTGTTTGAGTGGGAAGCAAGTCTTAAAGTGATCATTTTAAATCTGGATTCCCATCATTAAAACACAGATTATTGAAATGAAGGGGATAAAAAAAGTTCAGCTTTTTAAAACTTTTTTATACGAAGGTGTAGCGTCTCTTTCAGGAAGTAACTGTCTACACACACAACATGTTT
>NW_007582501.1:0-1359 GCF_000690725.1 Stegastes partitus
AAGGAAAGGATAGACGCCCTCTTCCTACCTGCTATGATTAACTGCCTGACTTTATTACCTCTCAGGGAGGAGGTCGGGGCTGATGGCTGGGCGAGTAGCTTCCTTTTTCTTTAGTCAGCTTTTTTTAAAGGTGATATAATCGATATATTTTTTATCCAAAAAAGTTCACAAATCCACTAAAAAATGTTAGTGTCAATGTGACTTTGTTGCACTGTTGATTAGCATCACAGCATTAGCTTTCAGGGAGGAGGTTGGGGCTGATGGCTGGGTGAGTACCTTCCTTTATCCTTTGTTCAGCTTTTTTTTTTTTTTAAAGGTGATATCGTCAATATTTTTATATCAGAAAAAGTCCACAAATCTACAAAGAAATTTAGCTTCAATGTGACTTTGTTTTACTGTTGGTTAGCATCACAGCATTAGCATTACTTCTCAGAGAGGAGGTCGGGGCTGATGGCTGGGTGAGTAACTCCCTTTATTCTTTAGTCAGCTTTTTTTAAAGGTGATATAATCTATATATTTTTTTATCAAAAAAAAAGTCCACAAATCCACTAAAAAATTTTAGCTTCAATGTGACTTTGTTGTACTGTTGGTTAGCATCACAACATTAGCATTAGCTCTCAGGGAGGAGGTCGGGGCTGATGGCAGGGTGAGTAACTTCCTTTATTCTTTGTTCAGCTTTTTTTTTTTAAAGGTGATTTAATCGATATATTTTTATATCAAAAGTCCACAAATCTACTACAAAATTTAGCTTCAGTGTGACTTTGTTTTACTGTTGGTTAGCATCACAGCATTAGCATTAGCTCTCAGAGAGGAGGTCGGGGCTGATGGCAGGGCGAGTAACTCCCTTTATTCTTTAGTCAGCTTTTTTTTTTAAAGGTGATATAGCCAATATTTTTATATCAAAAGTCCACAAATCCACTACGAAATTTAGTTTCAGTGTGACTTTGTTGTCCTGGTGATTAGCATCACAGCATTAGCATTACCTCTTTGGGAGGAGGTCGGGGCTGATGGCAGGGTGAGTAACTTCCTTTATTCTTTTGCCAACTTTTTTTTAAAGGTGATATAGTCAAGATTTTTTTGTATGAAGAAAAAAACGCAAAGTCCACAAATCCACTAAGAATTTTAGCTTCAATGTGACTTTATTTTACTGTTGGTTAGCATCACAGCATTAGCATTAGCTCTCAGGGAGGAGGTCGGGGCTGATGCCTGGGTGAGTAACTTCCTTTATTCTTTCTTTCTTCAAATCCACTAAGAACTTTAGCTTAAGTGTGACTTTGTTTTACTGTTGATTCGCATCACTTTCCAACATCGAGTCTGCAAAACAAGCTAGCAACCAGCCGGTTTGTAGAGACCGAAAAT
>NW_007582502.1:0-1358 GCF_000690725.1 Stegastes partitus
GTAATACAGGGTCTGATCCAAAATGACTGCTAACCACCTTTGTTTTGGTTTGATAAGAACAAGTGCAACTAATGCTTCATCTGACGTGTCATCCTTAAATATTGTAGCTCCCTCTAAAATCAAGGATAGAACTTAAAATCCTGCTTCTCACATATAAAACTCTTAATAACCAGCTCCATTTTACCTTAAAGACCTTATTGTTCCATATCATCCTAACAGAGCGCTTTGCTCTCAGACTGCAGGTCTACTGGTGGTTCCCAGAGTTTCTAGAAGCAGAATGGGAGGCAGAGCCTTCAGTTATCAGCTCCTGTCTCATGGAATCAGCTCCCAGTTTGGGTTCTGGAGGCAGACACCCTCTCTACTTTTAAGGTTAGACTTAAAACTTTCCTCTTTGATAAAGTTTATAGTTAGAGCTGCTCAGGATCACCTGAACTGTCCCTTAGTTATGCTGCTATATGTTTAGACTGCCAAGGGACTCCCATGATGCATTGAGCTCCTCTCCTCTCCTCCATACAGTTATAATCACCATTACATGTCACTAACTCTGTGTTTCTCCTGAGGTCCTGTGTTTGTTCTCTCTGCAAATCTTTCTGCATCTGGAGCTACATGTCTTTATACTCTGTCTTTGGCCGCTATTCATTTCAGTTTTCTGCAGCTTTCGACTGGAACCAGTTACAAAAAACAATCAAACTCAGTGTATTTATATCTGTATCTTCTTTTAAAAATATGGTGAAGCAACTTTTTATCGAGTCCTGTACCTGCTTTTAATGTATTTTATTTTCAAAGACTTTTATTGCTACGTTTTGTTTGTGTATTATTTTCTTATGGATGTATTGTATTTTCTGCTCTGTGCTGCCTCTTGGCCAGGTCGTTATTGTAAATGAGAACCTGTTCCCAATTAACCTACCTGGTTAAATAAAGGAAAAATAAAAACATGTCTCTGATCTGCAGTTTCTGGCCTCACAACCTCCAAAATGTTCATTGTTCTGTTTGTATTGCTTGTCTGTTATCCATCTGCTATTCTGTGATCCCCACCTTAACCCTCCTCCCTCATCCCCACTCTTACCCCAACCGGTCGAGGCAGATGGTCGCCTTTCCTGAGCCTGGTTCTGTCTGAGGTTTTTTTTTCCCTCCCCATTAAAGGTTTTTTTTTTTGGTTCCTTCCCACCATCACTGACTGCTTTCTCATCAGGAATCAAAAGGGAACTTTGGATTGTTGGGTTCTCTGTTTAAAATTCACAAGGTCTTCACCCTGCTATGTGAAGTGCTATTAGATGACACACATTGTGAGCTGGTGCTATACAAATCAAATGGAATTGAATTTGAAATTAGGCATTTAACTGTGGGTGAGCGATATC
>NW_007582503.1:0-1356 GCF_000690725.1 Stegastes partitus
GGAGTTAATGATCAGCGTTGCAAAGGACTCCCAAAGGGTAGAGCTTTTAGGCATCAAAGAGTTTTGTCTAACGTGTGCCATCAAGAGATAATGAATGTGTGGTTGAACGTGGCTTGTCATATGATTGTCCAACATAAAGTAGAGGCTGGGCTTTAGTGATGTAATAGTGATCAATAGTGATTTAGTGATGACACAGTTATGGAAAATGTCTGAAGAGGCTTTTGGCAAACTGACAGGACATGACTGGAGTTGTTGGGGTAAACAGTAAAGTTCTCCTCTCAACCCCTAGAACCCCCTAAAAACTCATCTCTGTGTATCAGAATCACATATGTAAGGCTAAATATGTGATTTTATATCTGATGGTTTTGTCGTAACTTTAAAACTCTTCTTACCCCAGAAAGTTCCTGCCACTCAGCTCGAGCACACCAGCTCACCTACAGCGCTGCTCAAACTCTAAACCCCAGGGTTCAGACCAGATGAGGTGAAATGGTGTTTAGTCATCATGCTGCCCACTTTTGGAACCTTTAAACTTAGATTCATCCAAAATCTTTTTGAGAGTAAGCTCTTTATTCTGTTGTGCCTGTACTTTAAAAAAAAAACAACTCATCAGCACTTGAACATGCTTCCATTTACTCCATCGTTTTTTATTCATTCTAGTAATTCTAGAAATCTCTCTTTAATCAACTTGTCTGTTCTGTTTTTTGACATTAATTTTTAACCCTATTCAGGACTTTTGGGCTCATTTGGACCCTGGGCCATTTGGTTTAGGTGACTGGTATTGTTTGTTTTTTTGTTGTTGTTGTTGTTTTTGAAGATTTTTTTTTTTTTTTAAATAAAAAGAGGGACATTTGTCTGCCTTCACCCTGAGTCAGCTGGGATAGACTCCAGCCCCCCACCACCCTGGTGAGGATGAAGGTGTAGAGATGATGGATGGAATCTAACTGACGGTGTTAACCCTTTATGGGGCACGTGACCATATTTGGTAACTTCCTTCAATACCTCTGTGCCTCTCCTTGAGATTAACGAACCATGTGCATTTTGATTTAGTTTTAATTAGTGTAAATATTGGTGTTAATATCACTACCTTACAAAAATGTCACTAAATGATCAAGCCAAGCACTTAAATAAATGTTTTCTGCAGTTTGTTATTTTTCCTTTTATTTATTATAAATTCCCATTTTTTGTTTGGGTTTTTTTTTTTTGTTTTTGTTTTTTTTTACATTTTTTAAGTCACAAGAGTAAAAGTATCTTGAACTTCCCTTCAATAACACCCTCGGGTTGAAATTTTAATTTTCCACGTATTTACAAGAGTGTCCTATAAAGGGTTAAAATGAGAAGTGTACCAGGTGAGTGTTT
>NW_007582504.1:0-1356 GCF_000690725.1 Stegastes partitus
GCTCCTCCAGCCATGGCCATAGCTACCATTGAGGACACCGAGGTCCAGACTTCAGTATTTTTCCGCTGTGTAAATAATAAGAAATTAATTAAAACAATGCTTTCGAACGGCATGGCTTTCTGAGTAGTTCCACCAGGTTACTGTAAGAGGCACTGCAACTGTGCACGGCAGCCAACCTAAACGTCTGCGAAGAAGAAAGCAGCTTTGCTCACCAACCACCAAAATAAACACAAGAAGAAGAAGAATATAAGAATATGAAGAGCGCCACTGATGGTGAAACGTCGCAGAAGTAACTACCTGGAAATATTGTACAGTCGTGACTTGACATTGTGACCCTTAACAGTCCGAAAACCTTACTATTCAATAGGTTGTTAGGAAAAATGAACGGAACCCATAAAAAAAAAAAAAATTAACATACTGACAGCCTTGGATTCCGACTCCAACATGACAATAATGTCACAAATACGGATAACGCCGTATTATCTGACTTAACAATCCGACAGATTGGCTACGTTCAGACTGCAGACTTTCATGCTCAATTTGGATTTTTTTGTGAAATTTTTTTGCAAGTTTGTTCACATTTCCAAATACATGCGATTTGTATGTGATCTCCTGTGTGAACTTCATACAACCCAAAAGTGTCCCGCATGCACAGAAGAGGACACAATGATGTCACACGCAGCGAGCGGCACCACGGAGAGCGACTGTGTCATTTTGAAGTCCAGACATGAAGTATAACCAAGAGAACAACAAAAACATGAGGCTACATGGTCACTGATAATAAAACAACACAAAGTCAAAGCAGTTCAGCACCACGGATAGCATCATTCTTACACCCACTTTAACTATTTCAACTCAGAGTCTATATCAGGAGCTACAAAGTTCAGTAAAACTGGCACAGCAGCCCACATGTTCACAAATACAATTTCAATATGAAGAACTATTGGCCTACTCACCACTATTTGCAGGGCATACGACGAGCCTTGCGCTCCGGAAACTCGTCCACGATGCTCTGTATGTCCATTTTCTTAGCTCTCTCATGCTCAATGGACAACATGGCAAGTCCACTCAGTCTCTCCAGTTCCACTGTGCTCCTCAGGTGGTTTTTAATTAGTTTTAGCTTGGAGAATGAGCGCTCAGAGGTTGCAATGGTGACGGGAAGGGTCAAGAATAAAAGGAGTGCGGTGCAAACTTCACTGAATGTAGAAGTCACTACTGGGTGGTCGACAAGGAGCATTTTTGCCAGATCCGCAACAGACTTTTGCTTTGTTATCTGGTCCCTGAAAGAGGTTCTAAAACAAAGCAGCTGGCCAGGGAAGCTGGGGGCGATGTCCCGACTGTAGTGCTCACTAAGCC
>NW_007582505.1:0-1356 GCF_000690725.1 Stegastes partitus
CGGACAATTTAGAATCACCAATTAACCTCAACATGTTTTTGGACTGTGTGGGAGGAAGCCGGAGAACCCGGAGAGAACCCACACTGCACAGGGAGAACATGCAAACTCCACGCAGAAAGATCCCAGGTGTCCTGACCGCGATGCAAACCAGTGACCTTCTAGCTGCGAGGCAACGATGCTACCCACTGATCCACCTTGTAGCCCACCTACGATCCACCACAAGCTAAATCTTATGAGTTCTACATGTCCAGCATTCTAATGTTAGTATTTTAACATGGTGCATGTTGACATGCTAATTCTAACATGATGCTCGGCAAAGCTAAACATAGCTGTGGCAGACAAACTACAGCTTATAGCAACAGAATAAAAAGAGGAGTCAGGTCTGATGTTGAGCCTGAGATGGATGTGCTCCACACTGGTTATGATCATCTTGCCTCTGCTGTTGTAAGTGGCACAAATATTGAGTGGGTCTCCATCTCTATATGGGGGTACAGACACTGGGCTTTATTGTAAGGCTTTGGATTTGTTTTTACCCCCTTCACATTACTTATTTCTGTGGTTTAATATGGGCTCTGATCAAATGTGTGGAATACGCTGCAGGTGCTGGCAGCGAGTTTAGAAAATCCATTTTTGTTCATTGGGCACCTGCAAAGTGGAATAACCTGCACAATAATACAAAGTTTGACTCATTTTTGTGGTAATTAGGTTTTTATTTTTGTCTTATTTTACCTTCAGTTGTTCTTGTTTTGCTTATTTTTAGTGTAGAATTTAACTTTAAACGGTGTGATTATTGTTGTTGACATTTTTATCCAAGATTTCAATCTCCGTTCTTTATCGTCTCACTCAGCTGTATTGTAAATGAATCCTCTATACCTCAGTGTTGTTAAAAGTTTTAATTAAGGTTGGGTAAAATGTCTAATCTTGTATTATGAAGAGATCAGAGTTTATAGTTTTTTTTCCCCATAAGTGGAAAGAATCGAACAAAAGCAGAGTTGTGACTAAACTTTTCATTCATCAGTTTTATATTGTCATGTGAAATATTGCAGACTAAATCCCACTGCCATAACAAGTCAACCTAACTGAAATCTGAGCAGCATCATGTGTCAGAGTAAATCCACACACCGAATCTGTGTTGTTCCTGCTGATCATGTTCCCACAAACAGCAGTCAGGACGCCGTTAAAAAGCAGTGTTAGTCTGGTTAAGTCACTCACATGTATCTGAGCTCTGACTCCCTCCTGACCAGAACATCCCTGATCCTCTCGATCTTGAAGAGCTCCCCCTCGATGTCGTCCACGGTGATCGTGGAGTCGGCCATGGACACCACGTCTTCCTCTGACAAGGAGAAGGAGAAGGAC
>NW_007582506.1:0-1356 GCF_000690725.1 Stegastes partitus
GCCAATAATCAGCGCCAGACCTCACTAATGCTCCTGTAGCTAAAATGGAGCAAGTCTCTAAAGCCTGGTTGTAAACTCCTGTTGTAGCAGCACGTTCATGCCCGTGGTTTTGTAGTGAGATGTTTAACAAACACAGTTTTTTCAATATACAGTCGTGAGTTGATAATCCGACACTAAATGTAAAACCTTGTTTCATGTCGGATTGTCAAGATGGAGGTCGAGATACAAGGAAGGCTTGATGCTTGAAAGATCATTTGTTGTTAATTATTGTTCATAGTTGTTGTAATAACTAGTAGGGCTGGTCCCAATAGCACTTTCTGGGCTCTGGATATTCAGGCCCACAGACTGTATAAAAGATGGACGTAGCTACCGTGACGTCATCCGTTGGTTTCTGCACTGAGAAAATGAAGCCAGGGTTTTGCTACTTCCTGGTTGACATCTTGGATTTTTGGAGCCACTGATGCAAAAATCGTCGGAGGGGGGCGGAGCCATAGGAGCAGTGATTGGTCAGACGGATTGAGAGGTGGGCCCTCTCTGCCCCGCCCACATTTACCGCCTTCTGCTCGCTTCGTCTGCATCGTCGCTGCCAATTGTCAATCAAGCCAGCCACACCCCTTGCCCCGCAAAATGTTGACGATTTTTTAAAAATTCAGTATTGATTTGTTTTCAGATTGGCCACCTGATCTCTGGATTTGACCATGAAAATTAATTTTAAAAAATCCTGAGCTGGAGGAATGCAGTATTTTGTGATCTGTGATCACTTCTTTTCCAATTCAAGTCTATGGGAGCCAGGGCTTTGTGGAGCCAGGACTAGTGGACGTAGTGATACTGCAGGTTTTTGCTACTGATGCTAGTTTAGGACAGCTGTCACACTTCTGTTTCCACCATCCGTGGTTACTTCCATAAACACTGAGCATGCTCACTGCGTGTGACATCATTATGTCCTCTTTTGCACATGTGGGACACTTTTGGGTCGTATGAAGTTCACACAGCAGATCACATACAAGTCACAGTTAATTGGAAACGTGAACAAACTCGCAAAAAAGATAGATTTCACAAAAAACCTGAATTGAGCATTAAGTCCTGCAGTCTGAACGTAGCCAATCTGTGGGATTGTTCAGTCAGATAATACACTGTTATCCCAATCCAAGGCTGTCGGTATGTTCAGGCTATTTTTCATGGGTTCTGTTCGTTTTTCCCAAAAACCCGCCGGATTTTCGGATTGTTAAGGGTCCGATTATCGAGTCACGACTGCACTATTTAGACATGCACTTTATTCTGTAGTTCCTGAGTGTGCGTTGAATGAGTTATTCTTGCAGATTGGAGTTGCAAATTGTAAACATAAGCATTTATATG
>NW_007582507.1:0-1354 GCF_000690725.1 Stegastes partitus
AATACCTAAAGTAATCCAACTGGTGAACCGGCAACAGGATACCCACGGCTCATTGATGTACATTGCAGAGCAAAGACTGACTAATGTGGTTTGATCCCACATTATAGCCACAAACTGCTGCAAACTTAAGTGCTCCAAACACACAGTGTCATCAGCAGACTGATCAGAGTGCCCACGTTGACCCCTGTTTACCACCATCTACAATGGGCATGTGAGCATCAGAGCTGGAGCCTGGGAGAAGATGGGCTGATGAATCACATTTTCTCTTACATTATGTGACGTTGTTTAACTGGGGAAGAGATGTTATCTACTGGAAAGAAGACAGGCCAATGGAGGCAGTGTGATGTTCTAGGACAGGGGTGTCGAATCCTGATCCTCGAGGGCCGCAATCCTGCATGTTTTAGATGTTTCCCTCTTCCAACACACCTGATTCAAATGATCAGCTCATCATCAAGCCTTCTGCAGAGCTTGATTATGAGCTGATCATTTGAATCAGGTGTGTTGGAAGAGGGAAGCATCTAAAACATGCAGGATTGCGGCCCTCGAGGACCAGGATTCGACACCCGTGCTCTAGGAAATGTTCTCGGGGAAACCTTGGGTTCTGGTTTTCATGTGGATGTCACTTTGACATCTATCTGACATTGTTGTAGGACATATATGAGGGAGCTTCAAAAAGTTCTTAGAAAACATCACAGGAGAAAGACTGCTCCTGCATTATTTTTCAGCATGGTCTCCTTTAACTTCAATACATGTGGTCCACCAATGTTCAAGACTCCAGATTCTCCTAGGCAGCATGTATGACGTCATCATCACTCTGAAAATGGCAACTGCACAAGTGGGATTTCAGGTTGGGAAACGGTTGTCTGACAGCCTGCATTAAACATTTGAGGTTTTGTAGACAGTGATATAAGGCGCTATAGTATACAGTTATGCCCCAAAATGGGAGCTACCCGCCTTGTTTCCAGGTGAGGCCGAGAACTTTTTGAAGTGCCCGCTATCATGGCAGCGGTATTCCCTTAAGCAGTGACTTCTTTCATCCGAGTAATGCACCCTGCCACACCACAAAACTTGTTCAGGAATGGTTTGAGAAACATGACAAAGAGTTCAAGGTGCTGACTCAGCCTCCAAATTCCATCAATCAGTCTGATGGAGCATCAGTGGGATGTGCTGGAAAATCAAGTCTGATCCACGAAGGCCCACCTCATAACTTCCAGGACTTAAAGAATCTGCTGCTAACATCTTAGAGCATGATACCACCGTCAGAGGTTTGTGGAGCCCATTAGGCAGGTTGTTGTGGCTAATGAGTGTAACTGTGTTTTACAGTCTACACAGTTTAAGTTAGAGTCTTTTGTTT
>NW_007582508.1:0-1354 GCF_000690725.1 Stegastes partitus
GGAGGGTGAGAGTAAATGGTGTCCTGTCAGACACTCTCATCTCCTCCACTGGATCACCTCAGGGTTGTGTCCTCTCACCTTTACTCTTTGTTTTATATACGAATGAGTGCCGCAGCCAACATGCAGGGTATCACTTTGTTAAGTTTGCTGACGACTCAGTTATTGTGTCCTTGCTGAGTGGTGACGCCCCGGATCATGGACCAGTGGTGAAGGAATTCACAGACTGGTGCAAAGCTTCCTTCTTACAAATTAATGTTGAGAAAACTAAAGAAATGTTTATTGACTTTAGAACAGGGGTGTCGAACTGCGGTCCTCGAGGGCCGCAATCCTGCATGTTTTAGATGTTTCCTTCTTCCAACACACCTGATTCAAATGATCAGCTCATCATCAAGCTCTGCAGAAGCCTGATAACCATCCTGATCATTTGAATCAGGTGTGTTGGAAGAAGGAAACATCTGAAACATGCAGGATTTTGGCCCTCGAGGACCGGATTTCGACACCCCTGCTTTAGAAGGAATTCCCCGAACATTGATAATCAAGCAGTGGAGCAGGTCAGCAACTACAAGTACCTCGGTGTTCACCTTGATGACAAACTGTCTCTTAATATTCATGTAGATGCTGTGCAAGAAGGCTCACCAGCGTATTTATTTTGTTAGGAAGCTGCAGCGTTTTAATGTTAACAGTTCTTTTATGTGAATGTTTTATTGAGTCTCTTTTAACCTTTTCTTTTATTTGCCGTTTCGGCTCCCTCACTCTTAAAAACAAAAACAGACTGCAAGGTCTTGTGAGACTGTGCGGAAAAATAGCAGGAACTAATCTAAATAACTTGGCAGCCCTACATCAAACCAGGTTATTAGCCAAGGCCCGTTTAATCACCACTGACCAGAGCCATCCCTTGGCCCACTGGTTCCACTTACTTCCGCTGGGGCGCAGGTATGTCCTGCCAAAGTGCAGGACCAATAGATCTAAATTTTCTTTTGTCCCTGTTGCTATTTCTCTGTTAAATAAGTGATCGGTCTTGTCTTTTCTCTGTTGGTTATTGTGGTTGTGGCAGTGACTGTCTCATTGCTGGCTGCACAAACATTTCCCCACGTGGATATTAAAGATTTTTGAACCTTGAATACTGTTGCAATATGGCAAGTGCAATGTCCAAATTGACGTATTGTCCAGATGCAGTGGAGCTTATTTCATCCATCCATCCATCATCTCTACACCTTCATCCTCACTAGGGTCATGGGGGGCTGGAGTCTATCCCAGCTGATCAGGGTGAAGGCAGGTTCACCTGGACAGGTAACCAGTCTATCACAGGGCTACACTTAGAGACAGACAACCAAGCACACTCACATTCACACCT
>NW_007582509.1:0-1354 GCF_000690725.1 Stegastes partitus
TGTACTTAGGGTCATTATCTTATTGAAAAGGTTCAGGCCTGGTTCAGCTTCAGTTTTCAGACAGATGGCTTCATGATATCTTCAAGCGTTTTGGTATGATGCAGATGAATCCATGAACAGAAGCTTCCCAGTCCCTGAAGCCGTGACAGAGCTCCAAACCATAACATTTCCAACATAATGCTTCACAGTTGATGTGAAATCTTTGATCTCTTTCGGATTGTAGACTCATTGCCTTTAACACCAGTCGTTGCAGTTACCTACAGACTAGTGAGGCCAAGTCTCCCCTGCTATCACGGAAAGAAAGAAAGAAAGAAAAAGATAAAATGATTTACATGGTTATATTTATCCAGTGATTTGTACTATAGAGTATTTATTTTTTCATTTAGCCTCACCAGTTTTGATGATTTTTAATTCAAAATTGCTGAATTTTTGCAATTTCCCATTTAAATGCTTGGAAGAGAAGCTGGTGAGGCAGCAGCGAGCTGAGCCTCACTTGGATTGTGCAATCTCTGCACTGGCTGCCTGCAGTGACAGCATACTGCTGTCTGGATGTCGCCAATAAAATGGTTCAAACACATTTAATATATGAACTGATTTTCCACAGTTCAGCTGATGTATATAATAATGTACAGTGTTTTTTTGTTACCAACTGTATGTGTGTAACGTGTTTCATGTGCTGAGCGATCATAACCGGCTGAGAAGAGGTTCCAGTGAGTAAGTGACAGCAAGCTAGACAAGGTACGATATACAGTTAGCAAGTCAAGTGCAGTGAAGGAAGATAAGGAGACTTTTACAAAAAAGTAACACATTTTTATCCAGAAGGAGCGAAGCATGGACTTCATTTAAAGGTAAAGGTAAGACCGCAATACCTTTTTTTTTAAAAATGAAACATGCGTTTTGTGGACTACAGTTTGTATGTGTAAAGAATGCAGATATGAAACATAACCCGTAAACTGCTGCCAATCAAATGGCAAATAAGCTACTCTGTAGAGTGCATGTATTTGTAGATCTGATTCTGATGAAGTCAGTGCCTCACCAGCCATGAACCTCACCTCACATCACTGCTACAGACCGTATGATGTAATGTTTAGGTTCTTCAAGGTCTCTTTCTGCATTAAAAAAAAAAAAAAATGCTCTTCTGCTGAATTTGCTGGCGTCATTGGAAATCTGTGCGACTTGTAGGTGAATTCATCCATCCATTATCTATACACCGCTTAATCCTCATTAGGTTCGCGGTGGGGGAGCTGCAGTCTATCCCAGCCACCTTAGGGTGAAGGCAGGGGACACTCTGGACAGGTAACCAGTCTATCACAGGGCTACACTTAGAGACAGACAACCAAGCACACTCACATTC
>NW_007582510.1:0-1354 GCF_000690725.1 Stegastes partitus
CAAAGAGCAGCCACTAACCTCTGCTGGCTAGGGAAGGTCGCGGAGCTCGGACGGAGGCGAGTAGAGGCCCAGGCGGCTGCAGATTAGCGCGCCTCGGGAGACCTGCACAGCCATGGGGAGGCGACGGAGGGTGAAGGGGCTCCACTGCTGATGTATATGATCCGCTGTTATGAGCCAGAGAGGGGGCACACTTGGAATTTGTTCATGGAACTCAACTTTCGTTACGTATTCTCACATCGGCTGATGCATTCAAGTGAAACTGAACATTGGATCAAACAGTTCCAATTTTGCTATTAGAATAGAAATACTTTATTCATCCCAGACCTGGAAATTATTTTGTTGCAGCAGCGAAAAAGAAAACACCAAATCGCAACGAGTTAGAAAATATAGTAAATAAAGTCTATAAAAATAGAATATTGTAATTTCCAGACTATTGAGCGCACCTGAATATAAGCCGCACCCACTAAGTTTAAACAGAAAACAAGTTTTGTACATATACAGGCCGCACGTGTCTATAAGCTGCAGGTGTCCACGGTGTAACATGAGATAGTTACACATAAAGATTTTTTTAACTTTTAATTAAATACGTACCGGTAACATACACAAATACGTAAATGCTTTTTATACATTCGCCTACCAGGAAAAGTCATTGATCGCTATCTTCATCTTCCTCCTGCTCACTAAAACCGCTAAAGTCGTCTTCTTCAGTGTCGGAGTTGAACAGCCTCAGAATTACTTGGTCACACACTTCCTCAGTCTCTCTTTCATCATCGCTCTCGATGTCACTTTGGTCTCGAGGCAAATTCGTAAAAATTGTAAAAAAAATCCATAAATTAGCCGCATCGTTGTTCAAAGCATTCGAAAAAAGTAGCGGCTTATAGTCTGGAACTTACGATAATAGAAAAGGGCTAAAGTGAGCAGAGTGTGGCAAACTAGGAGTAGAATGATTATTTCAAAACTATAACATCGACAGAAATGTGCAAGTTGAGTAAACCGTGCAGGTTGCATGAAATAAAATAATACAATGAAAATAAATAAATAAAGGGCTCAATACTATTAGCCAAATACGAGTTACAGTGCCTTAAAATTACAGTGAATTTCAGACTATAAGCCGCTACTTTTTTCACACACTTTGCAGTTTATGTGGCTAATTTATGGATTTTTACAATTTTTACGAATTTGCCGCGAGACGAAAGTGGCACTGACAGATATTCAGGTCCACTCAGTAGTCTGAAATTTACTGTAACAACAATGAAGACATCAAATAACCAGTTAAATAATATTTAAAAACAAACTAACTGTACAAAATGTGCTACTGATGAAGTGCGTACCGGTAGAACGTATTACTTTGTGC
>NW_007582511.1:0-1353 GCF_000690725.1 Stegastes partitus
ATTTAGTTCCTCCCAGTGTCCTAGGCAGTGAGTGGTTGGTCTCCCAGCCGTGATATGACTGTCTGTCCTCTCTTCCTTCATACTGTGTTCTTTTAGAATTTTATTTGTATAATAAATGGCAGATTGACCCACATTGACCGTTGTGGCCTCATTAATTGAAGCCCCTGTGTGTTGACCAATCCACAAGGTTACATTAATAAAACATAAATTTAGTGCCTCAAAAGTAAAACCTTGCATATTGAACAAAAATTTACCTGACGTCTAAAATAGAAATAGAAGCTACACTATAGAGAATAAAGAATAAAGTAGATACTTACAAGCTTTGAACCTCAACTATAAGTGAAAGTACCATTTTTCTTACTCATGTATTTTAAACCATTAATCTTTTCAACCGTTGTTTATTGACGATGTGTCACATTTGACAAACCTCTAAGAATTGGTCCTTTTAGTAGGACATTTTTTTCCCTTCAATGAAAGCATCAGCACCATGAAAGCCGGCCCATTTCCCTTGCTTTCTGGCTGCAAGCGGCCACAACCGGTTCCTCTCCATCCTGTCAGCGTGTGTCAAATCCTCTTTGAGCATCAGCTTCTTTTCTTTGAGGATCTCATTTTCACGAGCGACCTTCCAGATTTTATTTCTGAAATACCTCGTCATGAAATGGATGATGATAGGGCGATTTGTGTTGCCGCGAGGCGCTCCAGCTCTGTGCACTGTGTCGACGAGAAAGCCAATCTTTTCTTTATCCTCTGGTACCAGCGCGGCAAAAAGCTTCATGATGTCGGTTCTGATGTTTTCTGCAGGTAACTCCTTCAGCCCATAGAGTCGTAAATTCCAGCGTCTACTGTAACGTTCGGCTTCGTCACTCCTCTGCTGAAGTTTGGAGACTTGTTCCGATATCTCCTTCACCTGCTTCTCTTTCTCATGAACTTGAATTTCCACCCCTTTCAACTGGTCACAGAGCTTTTGCTCAAGAGTGATGAAGCGGTTCGTTAAATCTAACACCACTTTTAGAATGTCTTCATTTGAAGTGTCATCAGTGCTTTCGTCTTTGGGTTGTTGTTTTTTCGGATCCGGAGTCTTTGTTGGTGTTAGAGGGATCGGTGTGTTAGCTCCTCTTTTTGCCATGATGAGCAGCTATCTCGGTTAAGCTCAAAGCTAGCAGTCACTTTGAGGATTTTGTCTTTTCTTTTTCTCCTGGTAGACTTACTTTAGCTGCTGTATTTTCACTCAGAGATTGTCCTTGTCCTTCTACATTGCAGAAATATTGGTTTAATTGCCTTATTTTGTTGTGGTACAACTTATAGTATTGGAGCTCCTCACCACACAACCACGTTGGTCGCCATCTTGGCTGC
>NW_007582512.1:0-1353 GCF_000690725.1 Stegastes partitus
CGCTGTCATGAATGATGACGTAAACATAACTTATCTAATATAACAGAAGTCACATTACAATGAAGGCAAAGACACTGTAGTGTAATAAACTATGAAACTTAACCTGATTATTATTAATATTAAGACCCTACAGTGTTAATTATTGTGGAGATTACCCTGATTAATATAAACATTAAGGCTAAGACCCCCACAGCATTTTAAATGAAAGAGCTTAACCCAACAAACAGAAACATTAAGGCATAGAGCCTACAGTGTTGTAAATATTGGAATTTAACCTGACTAAAACAAAAACATTAAGGCTAAGACCTAGCATATAATAAATGACAGAAATAGCCTGACTAATATAAATATTAAGGCTAAGGCCCTACAATGATAAGAATTACAAAACTTAACCAAAACCAAAGCCTCAAACCTACAATAATTATAACCTGACCAGCTTAAATATTTAGGCTAAGGCCAACAGTCATAATATTTACAGAACTTAACCTGACTAATTTAAATATTAATTAGCTCTTAACCTGCAGTATTAATAATTGTAGAGATGAACATAACTAATTTTATACTAAGGCTAAGACCCTACAGTACTATAATATTAGTAACTTAACCTGACTAATGTAAGACCAGGACCATGAAGTATTCTAAATTATTAACTCAGCCTAACTAATAGAAATATTTGGGCTAAGGTCCTACAGTTATAGAAGTTATGGAACGTAACCTGACTACATTAAAGATTAGGGCTAAGACTGCAGTATTAGAAATTATGGAGATTAACCTGAACAATTCAATATTATAGCTGAAACTCTGACGTTTTTTAAATTATGTAAAGGAAATGAAATGAAAAATACTTTATTTATCCCAGAAGGGAAATTCAATGGAATGAATCAGACGAATTTAAATATTAAGGCTAAGACCCAGCAGTACAGTAAATTATGGAGATGATCCTGAGTAATGTAACGCTATAAATAACAGAACTGAGCCTGACTGAGACCCCACAGCATCATTAAATACAGACATTAACCTGAGTAATTTAAAACAATAACTGACAGAACTGAGCCTGACTAGGACCCAACAGCATTATTAATTATGAGGATTAACCTGAGTAATATAAAGATGACGACTAAGACCCGACAGTCTTATAAGTTATGTAACAGAACCAGAATCATTTAAATATTAAGGCTAAGACCCAACAGTACAGTAATTATGGAGATGATCCTGAGTAACGCTATAAATAACAGAACTGAGCCTGACTGAGACCCTACAGCATCACTAAATACAGAGATGACTCTGAGTAATTCAGAGCTGGATTTGGACCTGCCTAACCCCTGATCCCTGGTTCTGGGTGCTGTTTGGGTT
>NW_007582513.1:0-1353 GCF_000690725.1 Stegastes partitus
AAAGATTCCGGTGCCCCCACCGGGACGCGAACCGGCAACCTTCTTGCTGCGAGGCAACAGTGCTACCAACTGCGCCACCTTGCAGCAATTATGATCCCATTTGGGGTGAAATAGACGATAAAGCAGTCCCTTTCAAAAGACCCAGACGATGACGTCCAAAATCCAAATTCAAGGCTTCAAACGTTAGTCCACAAACCAACGGGTGGTGCTGCAGTGGCTACGTCCATCGTTTACATACATGGTTTCAAGAAAATGTGTAATTTGTAGGATTTATCTGAACCCTCTTTTCACTTGGTTTGCAATGCACTGTTTTTGAATTTGCACATTTTGTACAGTTAGTTTATTTTTAAACAGTTCAGTCGTGACTTAATAAAAATTAATAAATAGATAATCCGACACTAAATGTATAACCTGCTTTTATGTCGAATTGTCAAGACGGAGGTCGAGATACAAGGAGGGCTTGATGCTGGAAGGCTCATTTGTTGTTAATATTTATTGTTCATAGTTGTTATAATAACTAGTGTATTGTTAGAACACTACGCATCTCTGGATTTCACACCGCATTGACCGGTGCGCTTGCGCCGGCCACTTCCACCCCGGGGAAGCGCTCCAACAGGGTGGAAGTGTCCGGAACACACAGGTAGTACTTTAGTAGCGGTCATGGTTCTGTTTCCACCATCGGTGCCGGTGGCGGGGGAGTGGCAGATACGCTCCACCGTTACCGTCCGTTTACTTCCGTAAACACTGAGCACGCTTGCTGTGTATGACGTCGTCGTGTCCTCTTCTGTGCATGCGGGACACTTTTGGGTCATATGAAGTTCACACAGCAGATCACATACAAGTCGTATTTATTTGGAAATGTGAACGAACTCACAAAAAAATCTGATTTCACAACAAAACCTGAATTGAGCATCAAGTCCTGCAGTGTGAACGTAGCCAATCTGTGGGATTGTTCAGTCAGATAATACGCCGTTATCCTGATTGGGGACATTAAATGTCATGTCGGAGTCAGAATCCAAGGCTGTCAGTATGTTGAGGCTGTTTTTTATGGGTTCCGTTTGTTTTTCCTAACAACCTGCCGGATAGCAGGTTTAGGATTGTTAAAGGTCAGATTATCGAGTCATGAATGTAACTTCAGCCCTTTCTTCTATTATTTTATTTTGATAGACTTAATTTACTATATTTTCTACCTGTTGTGATTTGGTGTTTTTCTTTTTTGCTGCTGTATCAAAATAATTTCTCAGGTCTGGGATAAATGAAGTGTTTCTATTCTATTCTAATTCCAGGTACTACTGCATGGATGACAAGATGTGTGTGTGCAACGCTTGCACCATAGAGGGATTACACTCGGGA
>NW_007582514.1:0-1352 GCF_000690725.1 Stegastes partitus
ATACCCAACTGACTTCACTGTAGGTGATGTGAGAGAAAGCATTGTTTTCAACATGTCTGTGGCAGGGGTTTGCATATGGGGGCCTTATTGTAGCAGAGTTAGAGTTGTCAATGTGTAAAAGAAATTGTCAATGCGAACCGGAATCTACAAAAGTCGTCTCACAATTTGTCTGTCTGTAATTAGGTTTCAAATGTGTAAAAAGTCTGCTCATCTGTATTAGAATTCGGACACATAAGAGTTGTAAGTGTGTAAAAAGAGTTGTCAATGCATACAGAGGTATTCGTAGTTGAAAACTCTACGTATTTCAATTGAGCGGCTTCCCCATTGGCTGTCTTTTCACACATGACTTTTGCTACACTTCTACCATGAGAGAATCTGAAACGGAAGAGTATCTGAAAATCAGGGTTTCTGTGCCCTGAGCTCAGGCTCACAGGATCGTTCATTGTGGCTGCTACCGCTCTGCTGCCCTGTACCTCAGGAGTTACGCCGCCTGCACGCCATCATGAAAGAGTTTGCTCAGTGACCCATAAACTCAGCAGATCTAACTTGATCACATATACCTGTAATATATTGTTAGAAAGCTCAGCAATTGCCTCACTAATGATACAAACTGCAAAAACATTGACATGTACTCACTGTGTGCGGTCAGGATTCTGTCATTGTCTACACCCTGCCTCACAATGTTGCATACGCTCTGATGCATAGCGCCGCATGATGGCTTGCAGTCCTACAATTTCATTTAGCAGACCTTTGTTTGACAGTCTGAAAATAAAAAATAAAGCAAAATGTCCTATTACCTCCCTACAGCCTGCTATTGGCATCAACGTTCTATCACACTTGAACTTGTTCTATGGCACTTATCCAGATTTTTTTCTCCTGACTAGATCCTTGTTTGTGTTGTATCTGCTCTCAGATGTACGTCGCTTTGGATAAAAGCATCTGCTAAATGAAATTGTAGAACTGTAGAACCGATGGCGTGCAGGCGACGTAACTAGTAGCAGCCACAATGAACGATCCTGTGAGCCTGAGCTCAGGGCACAGAAACCCTGATTTTCAGATACTCTTCCGTTTCAGATTCTCTCATGGTAGAAGTGTAGCAAAAGTCATGTGTGAAAAGACAGCCAATGGGGAAGCCGCTCGATTGAAATACGTAGAGTTTTCAACTACGAATACCTCTGTATGCATTGACAACTCTTTGTACACACTGACAACTCTTATGTGTCCGAATTTTAATACAAATGGGCAGATTTTATACAAATTTGAAAACGTGATTACAGACAAGGGCTGCAGGGTGGCGCAGTTGGTAGCACTGTTATCTCACAGCAAGAAGGTTGCCGGTTCGCGTCCCGGTG
>NW_007582515.1:0-1350 GCF_000690725.1 Stegastes partitus
TCATTTACATTCATATTTCAAATGAAGTGTTTTGAATTTAATTGATATAGGCTTAGATCAAAGTATTTTTATGAGCTTTAGGTTTACATTTTGTCATAAAGTGGTTGGATTGTCATGATAATTTCAAGTAAGTGTGTCGCTTTTGGTTATTCAGCTGTTTTGTGTGTTTTTTTTTCATGTACAGTCAAGCCCAAAATTATTCATACCCCAGGCAGATTTTGACTGAAAATTTATTCAACCAGCAAGTTTTTTTTGTTTTTTGTTTTTGACTGGAAATGACACAGGCTTCTCCCAAAAGATAATAAGACGATGTACAAGTGGTATCATTGTGGAAAAAATAATTTCTCAGCTTTTATTTACATTTAAACAAAAGGTGGCATGTCCAGAATTATTCATACCAAACTGTCAGTCTATGGGAAAGTCCAAGGATCTCTACCACTCCAAATAGTCCAAGCTGTTCTAAAGCATCCTAATTACCCTGATTCATTGGGAACAGCTGCTTCAATCAACTCAACTGGTTTGTGGACAGTCATGGCTCAGACAGAGGAGCTCACTGAGGACCTGCAGCTGCTCTCAAGTCAGGAAAAGGTTTCAAGGCCACATCTAAGTGTTTTCAAGTTCCAGTGGCTGCAGTCTAAAGTGTTATAAAATACAAGACATTCCACAATGAGTGAAAAATCTCAGAGGATGTGGTCAGAAGCCAAAAGAGACCCCTGTGCTGACCAGGAGGATAGTGAGAGAGGTGAAGAAGAATCCAAGGACCACCACCAAGGACATCCTGGAGAATCTGGGCCGTGCTGGTGGCAACATCTTAAGGCAGACAGACTAACGGACACTGGTGGCTTCCACAAACACAGACAAGGAGGATGCCACTTCTCCACTTGTCTTTGCAAATGCTCATCTGGACAACGAAGAAGACTTGTGGTCTTCTGTTTTATGGTCAGATGAAACAAAAATGTAACTGTCTGGCCACAATGATGTCGACTTTATTTGGCGTCATAGCCAATAAAGGCTTTTCTGTTGATTATTGAGAATCATTTGGGACATGCCACTTTTTGTTCAAATTTAAATAAAAGCTGAGAAATATATTTTTTTTTTCCACAGTTATGCCTCTTGTACATCATCTTATCTTTTGATAAATCAATCAATCTGTTATTTAACAAAACAAAAACTGCATCTTTCTGCATCAGTTGTCATCTCTGTTCATGGCACTTTCTTTCTTGCAGCCTCGTTATGCTTTGTGAGAAATAACTAATCTGATTCATAGCGGGCTTGGTTCATAACTCCTAATTCATCGTATCTTTAACTTTCATGGTTGCCTCTGCTGCTACTTGACCGTTGTCTCTCCTT
>NW_007582516.1:0-1350 GCF_000690725.1 Stegastes partitus
TTAACCTCAACATGTTTTTGGACTGTGTGGGAGGAAGCTGGAGAACCCGGAGAGAACCCACGCTGCACGGGGAGAAGATGCAAACTGAAGAAAGATCCCAGGTGTCCCCACTGGAATGAGGCAACAGTGCTATCCACCGCTCCACCTTGCAGCCCCCCATCTATAGATGATGCATTTCTGTGGCAGCTTAGACAGCGTGACGAACAGTGAAAAATGTTAGCTTCCATGGCTGACATCCAATAAAAAATCCCTTTGCTTGCTGTTCAGAACAAAACTTTGTTAAAGAACATGAAAGGAAGCCTGATGAATATTAGGAGCACATTCTCTGGTAATATGAGACTAAGATAAACTTGCTGGGCTCAGATGTGGTTCAGCATGTTTGGTGTGAACCTGGTCAGCACCACCACAGTGAGTGCACAGTCCTGACAGTGAAGCATGGAGGCCTGAGTGTGAAACGGTGTTGGATAGATGATATTCATAGATGAATGTACACACACAATCAAACAAACAACAAACAGACAATGAAGATATTCACCCCTCTACACCACCAGGGTGTCATTGCTTCTTAAACTGACTGGAACAGTGTTGACCTAATGGAGCAAAGTCCAGACTAGAATGGGTCCATACTGTTCACATTGTCCATGATAGGTCGGCATAACTGAATACATCCTGCAGTGTTGTCATGAAGGGTGTAGGTCTGGTTTTCCAGAGGGAGTATTCTCAGGACCTCCTTATACCAATCCTCCAGAGTAGGGCTGTCTGTTGATATCCAGAATTTGAGACTTGTCTTTCTTGCTATATATAAGAGAATTTGAATCAGTTTAGCATTCTGTTTGTCCCTGGCATTGTCCACTTTTGCTGCCAAAATACACTGAAAGGGATAGAGCATAAATATGTATAATAAAGGCTAGATGTCTTAAGGCGGCGTTTCGAACGGGATCACCCTTCGGCCATCTTGATTCGGGGCAGCTCTCTGGCGGAACCTGTGGTGCGTGAAGGAAGGTGAGTGATCTGCACAAACCTAAATACTCTTATCTCGCTGAAATGGTTTGGTTTCTTACAAACGTTATTAACGTGGCTACAATTCAAATTACAAAAATACAAATAAAGTACAAACAAATTAAAATACTAATTGTTGCTGGCCATGAGAGTGTAACACAATTATCCATAAGTGCAGTGTCATAACTACACCTCTGACATTTATAACAAACCAAACCGTTTGAAAATCGGTAGAAATTTGAGCAAGTTATGGTTGTTTAAAAAGTACATGCACCACTACAACACAATGTTATGGGTGAGCGAGTGCACCGTACCAAGATGGCCGCCAGTGTGGCCGTGCGATTCCATTGG
>NW_007582517.1:0-1349 GCF_000690725.1 Stegastes partitus
GTCACCAGTCTATCGCAGGGCTACACTTAGAGACAGACAACCAAGCACACTCACATTCACACCTACGGACAATTTAGAATCACCAACTAACCTCAACATGTTTTTGGATTGTGTGGGAGGAAGCCAGAGAACCCGGAGAGAACCCACGCTGCACGGGGAGAACATGCAAACTCCACACAGAAAGATCCCGGTGCCCCCACCGGGACGCGAACCGGCGACCTTCTTGCTGCGAGGCAACAGTGCTAACCACTGAGCCACCTTGCAGCCCCACAAGAGTAACATGATCATTTAAAAATAAGCTGAATATTAAGCATAAGTAACAAGTTTGTATGGATCAAAATGACCCATGTAGTAAGGTTTCCCATGAGGTCATCTTCCCCAGGTAGTGGAAGAAGTTTTCACATTTTAATTCAGTTTTATAATTTAAAAAAAATTCAGTTTATTACCCACATGTTTGCTTAAGTATACGTACTATGTACATGTCACATTGATATTCAAAATATATGTCTTTTAAAAGAAGACTGACATTGTTCTACTGCCCTAGTTTATTGTTATTGTATATTTCAGCTTTGATTCAATAATAGTTTAGTTGATTCATTAACATTGACTCAGTGTTAATTCAGTGTTGCTCTGCTATCTGGAAGCTACAATAACAGCTTGTTTTTCAGGCTGTTGATTACTTCTTAGAGTCTGATTAAGGCCGATAATTGACTTACAACTGGCTGCACTGCTGTACACACATTTCTGTGCAGCTAATGTATCACCACCACTTCTAAGCTGCAAACGTCCTCCGATATTTGCACAAATCATAAAAAAACATCTTCAACATTTATTTGAGCCCGACGCACAATGTTTGCCGTGACGTCGCCGTATAGTTTTAGACTGTGCTCCAGCCAAAGCGGGGGTTTGTTCTTCGCTTTAGGAGGAGAGCTCATTAAAAAGCTGCAAATCTGCCACTTTATTCTACACGCATTTAAAACGTTTTGATTCACTGAATTATTTATCGAATGAGATTAAACTTGGTAAAAAATTAATTGCGACAAAAGACTTCCACTTGCTTTGTGTGATATCCACTGGCTACTTAAAGTTGGGCCACACTGCCTGAGCATAATGAAGCTCCTTCATCTCCACAAATACAGTAAATAAAGACGTGATCCTCTCTCATGATGCAATGCTGCCCTCTAACGTCAGTGCTGTGAACTGCTGGGACCTGCTCAATCTAACTGTATTTACTCCAACAGATTCTTTGACTTAATCTTTCTGCACTTACTTTTCATCGCTCATGTCATGCATCCAAATATCCGTTTAGTGTTTTAATCTGTGTTCACTCGTGCACTTGCATGCTCCCT
>NW_007582518.1:0-1348 GCF_000690725.1 Stegastes partitus
CGGGGGGCTGGAGTCTATCCCAGCTGAGTCAGGGTGAAGACACCTGGACAGGTAACCAGTCTATCACAGGGTCAAGTTCCATATCTCAGAATTCCAACCACATCTGATCAGTGACAAAGGACTTCCATAGAGCTTCATTATTCATTATTATGACCATCAGTTAATCAGTAAACTTTTGCCAAACGTCCTCTGATCCGGCATCTCGCTTCTGACGGTTTTCTGTTTTTCTTTGTCCTTCATGATACCAAACTGACTATCTTTGGGTTTTTTGGACAAATGAATCAGACGTTTGCCCAGTTTTCTGCACACTGACCCCTTATGTGGAGATGTAAACCTCCACGGGGCAACAGAACAGCACAAAACAATGAAAGTGGCCAAATAAAGTGGCTCACGCTGGGCCTGATGCATTTAAATCAAGATGATCAACAGTCATCATTTCCTCATTAGGGTCGTGGGGGGCTGGAGTCTATCCCAGCTGACTCAGGGTGAAGACACCTGGACAGGTAACCAGTCCATCACAGGGTCAAGTTCCATATTTCAGGAGTCCAACCACATCTGATCAGTGAGGAAGGATTTTTCCAACTAAAACTGCCAAACGTCCTCTGATCCGGCGTCTCGCTTCTGACAATTTTCTGTTTTTCTTTTGTCCTTCATGATACCAAACTGACTATCTTTGGGTTTTTTGGACAAATGGATCCAATGTTTGCACTGTTTTCTGCACACTGACCCCTTATGTGGACATGTAAACCTCCACGGGGCAATAGAACGTCACAAAACAATGGAAGTGGCCAATTAAAATGGCTCATGCTGGTCCTGATGCATTTGAATCAAGATGATCATTATAATCTGAAGTCAAGATCCATCCATCCATTATCTCTACACCTTAATCCTCACTAGGGTCGTGGGGGGCTGGAGTCTATCCCAGCTGAGTTAGAGTGAGGACACCTGGACAGGTAACCAGTCTGTCACAGGGTCAAGTTCCATATTTCAGACTACCAACCACATCTGATCAGTGAGGAAGGATTTCTATAGAGCTTCATTTTTCATTATTATGACCATCAGTTAATCAGTAAACTCATTGCCAAACATCCTCTGATCCGGCATCTCGCTTCGGACGATTTTCTGTTTTTCTTTTGTCATTCGTGATACCAAACTGACTATCTTTGGGTTTTTTGGACAAATGGATCAGACGTTTGCCCAGTTTTCTGCACACTGACCCCTTATGTGAAGATTAAACCCTCCACGGGGCAACAGAACAGCACAAAACAATGGAAGTGGCCAAATAAAGTGGCTCACGCTGGGCCTCATGCATTTAAATCAAGATGATCATTATAATCTGAAGTCAAGA
>NW_007582519.1:0-1348 GCF_000690725.1 Stegastes partitus
CTACGGAGTATCGCCTACTTACAGTTACAAGGTGTGCTGTGGCGTGAGGGGGCTCCACCAGGCAGACAGCACCATCACAATCTGTTGGGACAAAAGAGCAAAAGGACATGAAAGAGAAATAAATACTTGTATGAATAGGCTTGATAGGCCTCGGAATATTACACTTTATAAAGGCACTTGTGTCTTGGGGGGTGGGCTCAGAGGATGAGCTCCCTCCAGGGATTCCTTCAGCCACTGGCCTCCATTAGAGGTGGTGGTGCTGGACCACCACCTGTTTTATGGGCATCTGCCTTCTTTCTGTTGGCTGAGTAGAAGTCTGTGTCAGGCTTCATTATTTAACAGAACATGATACAGATGAGAAGACATGTATGTGTGGAAACAGCATTACGTTGGGGATAAAACAGTCAAACAGCCGCTTAATATTTACTTTACAATGTGAAACATGATCAGAATGAGGAACCTCCATGAGATGATGCCGAGGTCTCACCTGTTTGAACAGTGTGTTTATATTTCATCTTCAGCTGCTGCCAAGTGAGCTTCTCCCCCGCGGGATTGCACCTAAATGAGATCAATTAATAGGAAACTATTCAAGCAGTTTCCCTGGAATCAGAATCAGAACCAGAATCAGAATCAGGTTTATTGCCAGGTATAGTTCACACAATATGAGGAATTTGTTCTGGTGGGTTGCTGCAACAGAACAACAATAAATACACAGTAAACAATAAACATGCAGTAAAATAAAGTGACTAAAAATAAAAACTAACTGTAATAGTGCAAGAATCAAAGTAAGATTTAAATCAGAACCATAGAACGGTGTTGTTGTTTACAGGAGTATTGAGGGCGCTGATATGTTGTTATTTACATTTATACAGATATAGAGGGGGCAGGGGGGGCAGTGGGGGTCCTGGGCATTGTTCATGAGGCTGGTGGCAGACGGAAAGAAACTGTTCTTGTGGCGTGAGGTTCTGGTTCTGATGGACTGAAGCCTCCTGTCAGAGGGGAGTGACTGGAAGAGTTTGTGTCCAGGGTGGGAGGGGTCGGCCACAATCGGACCTGCACGCCTCAGAGTCCTGGAGAGAAGGCAGATTGCAGCCAATCACCTTCTGGGCCGAGCGGATGATACGCTGCAGTCTGGCCTCGTCCTTGGCCGTCGCTGTAGCTACCAGATGGTGATGGAGGAGGTGAGGATGGACTCCATGATGGAGCTGTAGAAGAGCTCCATCATCTTCGTTGGCAGCCGCAGGAAGTCCATCCTCTGTTGGGCTTCCTTGATGAGAGAGCTGATGTTCAGCTCCCACTTGAGGTCCTGGGTGATGATGGTGCCCAGGAAGCAGAAAGACTCCACAGG
>NW_007582520.1:0-1346 GCF_000690725.1 Stegastes partitus
TTTACTAGTCACTGCACACATTAGGTCTGTAAACTGAACAAACAGACATAGAATGAATTCAATTCAATTCAGTTTTATTTGTATAGCGCATATTTACAACAACAAGTCATCTCATAGCGCTTAACAAAGGCAGAAACACCCAACAATCCAAAACATCTGGGTTCCCTATAAGCTTCAGCAGTCTGCAAGAAGTCTGCAACAGTGGGAAGGAACCGAAAAAAAACCTGAGACAGAACCAGGCTCAGGGAGGGACGGCCATCTGCCTCCACCGGTTGGGTGGATGAATTATACAATTTAGTGTCCAGTTAAACAAGTTATTAGAAGTTATTGTCCTTTTGTTCCTCCATTTCAAATGGACCAATGAAATACTCCATTTCGTGGTTGGTGGAGGTAACAGGAGGCATCATGGTGGGGCAGCAGGATACAGAAGGTGAGGCCAGCGGCTGTAGTTCAGGAGCTCCAGATCCAGAGACATCCACAGAGAGAACAAGTGTAGGAGAACCCCGGGGGGGGGAGTGGAGTCATATATATAAAGACGAGTGGAGAGAAGCCCAGTGCATCATGGGAATCCCCCGGCAGTCTAAACCTATAGCAGCATCCCTAAGGGACAGCTCAGATGACTCCGAGCAGCCCTAACTATGAGCTTTATCAAGCAGGAACGTTTTAACCTAATCTTAAAGGTAGAGAGGGTGTCCACCTCCCGAACCCAAACTGGGAGCTGATTCCATCAGACAGGAGCTGATAACTGAAGGCTCTGCCTCCCATTCTGCTTCTAGAAACTCTGGGAACCACCAGTAGACCTGCAGTCTGAGAGCGGAGGGCTCTGCTAGGATAATATGGAACAATCAGGTCTTTAAGATATGATGGAGCCTGATCATTAAGACTTTTATATGTTAGAAGCAGGATTTTAAATTGGATCCTTGATTTTACAGGAAGCCAATGGAGAGAAGCTAATACTGGAGAAATATGATCTCTTTGATTGGTTCCTGTCAGAACTCTGGCTGCAGCATTTTGGATCAGCTGAAGGTTTTTAAGAGAACTATTAGGACATCCTGATAATAAAGAATTACAATAGTCCAGCCTAGAGGTTATAAATGATGGACTAGTTTCTCAGCGTCACTCTGAGAGAGGATGCTCCTGATTTTGGCAATATTCCGAAGATGAAAAAAGGCTGTCCTACATGTTTGTTTTATATGGAAGTTAAAGGACATATCCTGGTCAAAAGTAACCCCGAGGTTCTTTACTGTGGAGCTAGACGCTAAGGCGACGCCATCCAAAGTAGTTAAGTATATAAAGGAAGTAAAAGCAACTCCAGCAGCAGAATGCTGATGAAGAATTGTTAATGT
>NW_007582521.1:0-1345 GCF_000690725.1 Stegastes partitus
AATTGTCCGTAGGTGTGAATGTGAGTGTGTTTGGTTGTCTGTCTCTAAGTGTAGCCCTGTGATAGACTGGTGACCTGTCCAGGGTGTCCCCTGTCTTCACCCTGAGTCAGCTGGGATAGACTCCAGCCCCCCATGACCCTAGTGAGGATTAAGCGTTGTATAGATAATGGATGGATGTTAAAAGCCAGAATAATGAGGGAGAGATTTTTTTTTTTTTATTACTATCTTCAAAATCAGAAGTTTACAGACATTTCCTTAGTATTTGGTAGCATTGCATTTAAACTGTATGACTTGGGTCAGGCGTTGTGGGCATCCTTCCCCCTTTTTCTTCCAAATGTAACGATGGTCATTATGGCCAAACAGTTCAGTTTTAGTTTCATCAGACCACAGGACATGTCTCCAGAAATGAAGGTCTTTGTCCCTGTGTGCATTTGCAAACTGTAATCAGGCTTTTTTTGTTGCTTTTGGATTAATGTTTTCTTCCTCTCTGAGCAGCCTTTCAGCCCATGTCAGTACAGGACTGGTTTCACTGTGGACAATGACTCTCTCTTACCAGCTTCAGCAGCATCTTCACAAGGTCTTTAGCTTTTGTTCTGGGGTTGATATGCACATTTGGCACCAAGACATGTTCATCTCTGGAACACAGAACCCGTCTCCTTCCTGTGCAGTATGATGGCTGGACATTCACATGGTGTTTATAGTTGCGTATAATTGTTTCAACAGATGAACGTGGAACCTTCTGGCATCTAGAAATTGTACCCAAGGATGAACCAGACTTGTGGAGGTCCACAATTGTCTTCCTGATATCTTGGCTGATTTCTTTAGAGTTTCCCATGTTGTCACAAAAGGAAGCAGTGTGTTTGAGGTGTGACTTTAAATACATCCACAGGTGTGCCTCCAATTAACTCAAATGTTGTCAATTAACCTATTAAAAGCTTCCAAAGCCATGACATCATCATCTGGGCTTTCCAAAATAGTTTACATGTATAGTTATCCTAGTGTATGTGAACTCCTGACTTTGAAGAAAGTAATAAAAAAATATATATCTGTCATTATTCTGGCATTTCACAAATAGAAATAATTTTGGTAACTAACTGACATAAAACAGAAAAAGTTTAGTCAGATTTAATGTCAGATAGTGAGACAAAAAGGTTATAAGTCTTTTAATACAGCGCATGTAAACGTCTGTATGTCAAGGCATGAAGGTTTCCCACTAGAAAAACCCCACTATCTCACAGATCTATGTATTTGGTCCTGGTTACATTATGCTGATGTCATCCTAACAACCTAATGCAACGATAGTTCCCAACGCAATTATTCAAAACTACATGACGAGTGTCCTCTG
>NW_007582522.1:0-1345 GCF_000690725.1 Stegastes partitus
GTTTCTTACTTGGTTTCACCTCAATAAAAGTTCAGATTATCCAGTGTTTGACCAAAAGTCAAAGATTAGAGAAAAAGTTTGAAAACTGTGTATCAGGACTTTGTTTTATCTTCTTCTCTCTTTCATTGTTATGCGTTTATCTAACTCTGAATATAAAACTGTACACAGTCGTGACTCGATGATCTGACCCTTAACAATCTGAAAACCTTGCTATCAGACAGGTTTTAAAGAAAAACGAACAGAACCCATGAAAAAAAGCTTTAAAACATACCGACAGCCTTGAATTCCAACTCTGACATGACATTTTATGGCACAAATAAGGATAACGACGTATTATCTGACTGCACAATCCCACAGATTGGCTACGTTCAGACTGCACGACTTAATGCTCAATTTGGATTTTTTTGCAAATTTGTTCACATTTCCAATTACATGCAACTTGTATGTGATCTGCTGTGTGAACATCATATAACCCAACAATGTCACACGCAGCGAGCAGTGTTTGCAGAAGTTAACATGGATGGTAACGGTGGAGCGTATCTGCCACTCCCCCACCGCCGATGATGGAAACAGAGCTGTGACCGCTATCCTAAACTGACATCAGCAGCCAAGTACTGCCTGTGTGTTCCGGCCACTTCCACCCCGTTGAAAGTGCCCTCCAATCGTGCTGAATATTCAGATATTCATCATGAATTTCGATCTGTGTTGTTCAGACTGTCATGAAAAGATCAGATACAAGTTGCATAGGAGAAAATAAAAAAATCAGATTTGGGTCACTTTTTCCCTTTGATGTCAACCCGCGGGTCCGTGCACAATCACACCGGTCAATCCAGTGATGCATAGTGTTCTAACAAATACACTAGTTATTATAACAACTACAAACAATAAATATTAACAACAAATGAGCCTTCAAGCATCAAGCCTTCCTTGTATCTCGACCTCCGTCTTGACAATCCAACAGCCTTGCTGTCCGACATAAAAGAAGATTTTGCATTTAGTGTCGGATTATCAAGTCACGACTGTATAAGGTAGTTCAAACTAGCGCGACCTCCCAAAAAAGAAAAGTTAATCATCACATTTTAAAAAAAAACTTTAACTGCAGAGATCTCAAGAAAACTGAAAATAGTGACGACGTAAATTCTGCTCATTTTTTAAAAACCATATAAAATGATCCATTGAGTTACTGAACGTCCCTCGTGTTCTCATCTTTCACCGAATCTATAAACTGGTTATCAAAAATACAAAACTGTTGCTGTTGGAATGAGGAGAACCTGGAAAGTTAAGGTGTTGGATGGCTGTGAGCAAAGGAGTGAAAACACTTTCAGAACAGATAAATGGGTGGCAT
>NW_007582523.1:0-1345 GCF_000690725.1 Stegastes partitus
GCTATGATAATTCAGTTGGTTAACACGTGACTGAACTCATATGTCCTTTACTCTACAGACCGGGGTTGTGTCTGCACTGTAAAAAAGGGAAAAAAAGAAAAAAAATCTGTCAGAAAGGAAGGAAATCTGGCAGCAGGAATTAAAAAATAATAAAAAAAGAAAAAAACTATTAAAACAAAAAGACCCAGAGAAAACAATGGTACTCGAACACGCAACAAATGTAAAAATGCTGAATATAACTGCAAATATCTGTAAATTAATATTTGTAGCCGATTTATTATTGGAATTTTACAATAACACATTTTAAAAGAACAAATTACTCTTTGTGAAAATCTAAATTTATGATGTGGACATTATGTACAGTTTTGGCCTGTGTTTTTTTTGTTTGTTTGTTTGTTTTTAAACAGTCACTCATCATGTTCAAATGAATACTCTTTTTCTGTGATTATACCAGATATTATCTGTAATCTAACAAAACAGGGAAAATCTGTAAAATATCAAAAACATTTTAATTCACTTTTTTCCCTTCAAGTAATGGCAAATATCTTGGAAAAACATTTTTTGCAAATTTAAATACAGTAAAAAAAAAAAAAAAGTGTAACTCCACAGTTAGATGGTGCTAAAAAATACGTTTCAATTTAAAAAATAAAAAAATAAAAAAAAAAAAAGCATTTTTATGTGGACATTATTTACAGTTTTGGCCAGCTTTTGTTGTTGTTTTTCTTACAGTCAACATCTTATTGTTACATCAAATAGAGACATTACCTGTTCTTAGCAAAACAGGGAAAATCTGTAAAATAACAGTTAAAACTTATTTACCATTTTCCCCTACTTATTATGTAAGATTTATTGTTATTATTACATACATTTTATTATTATTATTATTATTATTATTATTTGTAAATAACAGCAAATATCTGTAAAACAACTATAATTTTTGCTGATTAAAAAAACTAAACAAATCGTGTCATTTTACAGTATGAATTGCCATTTTTTTTAAAAAATTCTATTAGTTTTATTTCCATTTTTGTCCTGTTTTTGTACAGTTAACATGTAAACTAATGCTATTTTTTAGTTGTTTTTTTTTACCTTAACAAAACAGGAAATAAAATTGTAGAATAATAACAAATTGTTTAAAAAAAATTAAAAAGGGTTAAAGACTGCTTTAATTTTTAATTTTTTTGTTTTTTTTACAGTGTGCCTCACATTGTCCTTTCATTTTCCTTCCTCCACATCTTGCCCTCGGTCGTGTTAGCATTTCTGACATGCCTGCTCTCCGTCCCCACGATTGCCACGGTGTGATCTTGCGTTGAAAGGGGGGAAAAGGATCAATAACTCATTTGAT
>NW_007582524.1:0-1344 GCF_000690725.1 Stegastes partitus
CAGTCATGAACAAAGGTTTCCGTACACTTGTAAAAACCGTGTATATCTTGAGTTTCCAATAACTCCTATTACTCTGAATTTTCTATGATGGAATCGTTGAAACACATACATCCTAGTCACAGAAAAATGCACCAGCAAGAACTGCAACTGCAACAACTGTGCAAACTAATTATTTGTAGGTATAAAGTTAATCTTATTCAGGACTTATGGGGTCTTTTGGACCCCAGACCATTTGGTTTAGGTGACAGGTATAAAAAATATATATCAAAAGAGGGACATTTGTCATGTAGTTGAAACCAAAAATACATCAACTTATCAGAAAATGTATTTAACATAGTATAAAAGTCTATAATGACTACCAACAAGTATTTTGCACGTATTCTTTCTTGGGGTCCAATGGACCCCGAAAGACCTTCTACATATGGACACATGAAAGTCCTGAATAGGGTTAATGGTACAGTTGCGTTACTGCCACGATCAGGAAGAAAACACAAACTACTAACTGCTGAGAGACAGCTGGTCAAGATGGTCAAGAGTCAAACAAGAATCACCAAAAACAGGTCTGTAATGAATTATAACCTGTCAATGTTTTACATCAAAATGAGCTGAGAGGCTGCAAGAAGTAGGACCTTAAGGCTCGACTGAAGCTTTCTGCTGGTAGCGTGGACAAAGAAAAGTTCTTCTGGAGGAAAGTTCTGTGGTCAGATGTTACAAAAATTGAGCAATTTGGCCACAATGAGCAGAAATCTGTTTGGAGGAGAGAAGTTGAGAAGAACACCAAACCTACCATCAGGCATGGAGGTGGCAGCATCATGCTCTGGGGCTGTTTTGGTGCCAGTGGAAATTATGCTTTACACAAAGTAAATGGAATAATGAAGAAGGAAGATTAAATTCTTCAGGAAAACCTAAAGTCATCAGCCAGACATTTGGATCTTGGACCTAGTTAGATGTTCCAACAAGACGATGTCCCCAAACACACACCAGAATGGTAAAGAAATGGTTAAATCAGGCTGGAATGAAGGTTTTAGACTCGTCTCCCCAAAGTCCTGACTTCAGTCTCATCAAAAGTCTGTGGACTGTGATGAAGAAACAAGTCTGTGTCAGTAAGACAACAAATTCAGCTGAACCAGAAGGCGGTTTAACCAAATATTAACATTTTTGTATATATTTTTTTGACCTGATAGATTTCCAGAAGACCTTTAATAAATCTATAAAATACCCAAAATGCACAAATGCTTATTTGTGACAAGTTTTCCACTGATTCCTTCACACTGAAGGTGCAACAAGCTTTTAAAAACATACATTTGCAGCAGCAACGATGCGACTGCAGAACGGTCAAAGGAG
>NW_007582525.1:0-1343 GCF_000690725.1 Stegastes partitus
TAAAAAGACAGAGTAGAATAAGACATTACTACTTAATATTTTTTGCTCTACTTGGGCGCAGTATAGTATGCTGAGTAGAGGAGAGATGGATTGTGAGCTAGTCCAAACACAGACGCACTATAAAACAAAATCCTCTTGCTGTATCTACATTACCTATTAGAGTGTGTAATGTCTTGGGCGCGAAGCCAAGGTGCTTCTTTTATGGCTGCTCACTCTAAAGATTATGATCACTTAAAGACATTGGAAAGATAGACTCTGCGGAGGGTAAAAAGTAGCAGGTAGCACCTGAAAAATGTAGTTTGCACTACACATACCTCAGGTTTTAGCTGCAACCTAGGGTGTTGTTAATGATGAGCATATGAGATAGAGCTAATATTTTCAAGTACAGTATACTGCCTATAGACAATAAAGAAAAATCCAGATGTTTCGTGACAGGTTTTCACTAGATGGCTAAGCAGTCATGGCCCCTATAAATCCTACTGATTGTCTGCCTTCCTCATCTATTTCTGCCGGATCTTCGCTTTGATCTATGATCTGATGTCTTAAAAACTAATGGAGGGATATCTATGTAATTTATAATAGATATTTATGACCCACAAAGAAGTGATCCTCTGACATTTGAGACGGTGTTATGTAAAATACCTAAATCTTACAGATTACAGTTGATTTAAATAAACACATTAATGCTTGCCACATGAACTTTTTACATGTTGGTCTTTCTCCAGGTTTTCCTTTAGTTGTGCCATCAAATCATATTCTCAACTTTTTATTCAAGATATTAGATGACTGGTTTTATTTAGTGCTGCATTTGCTGTGGGTACTCATGGTTTGTTGTGACTGAAAGACCGTTGCTCTTTTGCAAAACATTACTCTTGCACATCTGAAAATCTGATATAAATATATAAATAACAGTGACACATTTTCAACAGGACGATGTCTCCCAGTGTCTTTTCATTGTGGTCGGTAGATGAACAAACATGTCCTAATACCTCCCACACTGCCTGTAGGCATCCTGTTATGTCCTGTCACACATGAACTTGTTCTATGGCACTTATCCAGGTTGTTTTCTCCTGACTAGATCCTTGCTCGTGTTGCATCGACTCTGAGATGTACGTCGCTTTGAATAAAAACGTCTGCCAATGAAATTGTAGAGTTGTAGGATTGTCGCATGACCTTTTGATAATCCTACAGTTTCACTTAAATATGTGACAATCTAACATGCCAGAAAATTTAAGTTAAATTTAAATTGAACTAAATTTAAATTTAAATAAATTCAACAATTTCCCTGAGGTTCATACCAAAGGGATCAATAAAGTTGTATCTATCTATCTATCTATCTATCT
>NW_007582526.1:0-1343 GCF_000690725.1 Stegastes partitus
CTCGTGGAGAAACTCCATCATTCATGACTAAGCCTCTGTTTTTTTTGACTGATTCACTTTCTGGTCTTAGAACTGGCTGAAGTTTTTTTTTTTTTTTAAGCCGAATACATCAAAAGTGAAACTGACAGTTAAGTTTTACTGCTTGAATCAGTGGATTAAGGGGAATCTCGGCCATCTTCATAGCTTAAATGCAACTGATGCGCCTGTAGAAGCCAATGACGTAATAAAAGTCCTGAACCGATAACGTGATAACTTTTGGCCAATAGCGTAATAACTCATTACGTTATTGTCTGGTTATTACATTTGAATTTTTGTATTTTTTTTTTAACCAGGCCAGTAACATAATAACTTGTTACAATATTAGCCAAAAGATATCACGTTATCAGTTCAGGACTTTTATTACGTTATTGGCCTATTACATTTCAAAAAGTGCAAATTTATGACATTATCGGCCGTGATTACGTTATTGGCTTCTCCAGCAGTGGTCTCCAACCTTTTTTGCACTACAAATCGGTTTTGCGCAAGAAAGTTTTCTACAAGCCGGTCATTGCGCACAAAACTATTAAAAAGCTTCACAAAAGAATACAATTACTTGCTAAATATGTGTCTACTTTTTCTTCTGTATCAGCATGGAATCTCTACCACTTACCAAAGAAGCTCTCCGGAGACGTTTGTTCTTTTATTCATTTTGGCGGCGGTTAGACTGACGGCTTGTTTAACAGCCGAGCATGAAAACTGACAGTCAAACAACCACAGACGGAAGTGACGGGACGACAAGCTAGTCAGTTTTCAAAATAAAACATCCTGTAAAATGTTCTGGAAATAAAACAATAGAACTGTATTTTTTTTTTTTTCTCTGTGTGCGGCCCGGTACCAAATGGCCCAGTCCACGGCCCGGTGGTTGGGGACCACTGGATTAAGGGGAATATCGGCCATCTTCTTTGCTTAAATGCAACTAACACGCCTGTAGAAGCCGATAACACAACAACGGCTGATAACGTAATAAATTTGGTGTTTTTAAAATGTAATGATGCAATAAAAGTCCTGAACTGATAACGTACTAACTTTTGGTCAATAACACAATAACTTATCATGTTGTTGGCCAAAAGATATTAGATTATCGGGTCAGGACTTTTATTAGGCTATTCGCAAGTTATTGGCCGATTACATTTTAAAAAGTGCAAATTTATTACGTTATCAGCTGTTATTACATTATTGGCTTCTCCAGCACCCCATCAGCATCGTATGCAACTTGGTCTGTTTTGGCTCTAGATGTTGAATCCAGCACTTTAGTCTGATTTATTCATTGTACAATGCTATACAATGGGGCAAAACAACACAAA
>NW_007582527.1:0-1343 GCF_000690725.1 Stegastes partitus
AGACTGGTGACCTGTCCAGGGTGTCCCCTGCCTTCACCCTGAGTCAGCTGGGATAGACTCCAGCCCCCCATGACCCTAGTGAGGATTAAGGTGTATAGATGATGGATATTTGTGTATGTTACCGGTACGTATTTAATTAAAAGTTTAAAAAATCTTTCTGTGTAAAATATCTCATGTTACAACGTGGACACCTGCGGCCTATTTACAGTTGTGGCTCAATAGCCCGACCCTTAACAATACGAAAACCTTGCCATCCGACAGGTTTTTAGGAAAAACGGACAAAACCCATAGAAAATGGCCTTAACATACCAACAGCCTTAGATTCAGACTCCAACATGACATTTTATGTCACAAATAAGGATAACGGCGTATTATCTGACTGAACAATTTGACAGATTGGCTACGTTCACACTGCAGGACTTAATGCTCAATTTGGACTTTTGTGAAATCTGATTGTTTTGTGAGTTCGTTCACGTTTCCAATTAAATGCGACTTGTATGTGATCTGCTGTGTGAACGTCATACGACCCAAAAGTGTCCCGCATGCTCAGAAGAGGACACAACAACGTCACACGCAGCGAGCGTGCTCAGTGTTTATAGAAGTAAACATGGATGGTGGCGATGGAGCGTATCTGCCACTCCCCCGCCGCTACTGATGGTGGAAACAGAACTGTGACCGCTAACTAAACCGGCATCAGCAGCCAAATACTACCTGTGTGTTCCGGCCACTTCCACCCCATCGGAGCGCTCCTCTGGGGTGGAAGTGGCCGGAACGTGCACAAGCGCAACGGTCAATTAGGTATGAAATCCAGTGATGTCTAACAATACACTAGTTATTATAACAACTATAAACAATACTAATAACAAATGAGCCCTCCAGCATCAAGCCCTCCTTGTATCTCGACCTCCGTCTTTACAATCCGACAGCCTTGCTATCCGACATAACAGAAGGTTTTACATTTAGTGTTGGATTATCGAGTCACGACTGTATTTGTACAAAACTTGTTTTCTTTTTAAAGTTAGCGGCTTATATTCAGGTGCACTCAACAGTCTGGAATTTACGATACTTGTTTCAGCAGCTTTTTCTGATTGTATGGAGTCCTGAGAGTTTGGTTTTGTCGTTCTTGGTCTTTTCTTCCTTTGAAACACCGCAATAGGATGTTTGTCAGAGTTGTAGTTCCACAGCTGGAGTTCACGTGGAGATTTTCCAAGTCTGCCATCAGCAGGTTCCACTCATTGTTTCTGCCTTCATCATCCTTCCATTTGATTTAGCTCCTCGTTTGTACATAAAATATGGCCCACCGTCGAATTAAAATGACCAACTGTTGTTCTTTTAACGGTCTG
>NW_007582528.1:0-1343 GCF_000690725.1 Stegastes partitus
AAACTGGCGAGTTTGAAAGTTGCCCACAAAGTCGTTGTTGGTTTCAAAAGGAGAGTTAAAAGTTGCTGTTGGTTCATGAACCACACTGTAAAATGTGAAATGTTGTTCTTACATAAATGGATCTAGGAAACTGGTTGCACTCAAGAAAGGTAAGTAAATATAATTAGTGTTAAATTCAGTTTACTTCATGTGTACTTGTAAAGTAAAACGTAGCTGTATTTTACGGAGGCCGTCTGATGACATCGATAAGAAATAAAAATAACTCGTTCCCACGCATTAGTAAATCGTGACCACGACATATTTATGCGTGGAAATGACATAATTATCACACGGTGTTTCATCGCAAGAGATGGCAGGATATCGGTGTAGGTTAAAATAAAAATCAAATCAAAATGCTCCATGTTTCATGCAAGTACGCCCGTTATCCTTTATCGACAGCTGGTGTGAGCGCACTGTGAAATTTGCGCCACAACTTCTCTTGTTTCTTCATATTAGTAATGCGAGGCCACAACTTAACTATGTCGTTCCCACACATTAATAACTCGTGGCCACGATTTGCTAGTGCGTGGGAATGAGTTATTTTTATTTCTTGTCGATGTCACCAGACGGGCTAAGTAGTATTTACTTAATTTTGTGAACTTAAAAATAGCATAATAGTATAATGAACTTGATCTTTCCAAGGGTTAGAAATTTAAATAATAATAATAGATCAGATTTATATAGCGCTTTTCTAGACACTCAAAGACGCTTCACTGTCAATTATTCATTCACACACGTTCATCCCAGTGAGCTACCATTGTAGCCACAGCTGACCTGGGGCAGACTGACCGAGGCGTGGCTGCCATTCTGCCCCTCCGACCACCACCTCAACCAATCCATTCATACGCATTCACAGCAGGCAAGGTCTTGCACAAGGACACAACGACAGGTTACAGGGCGGAATCGAACCGCCAACCATCATTGACCGACCCGCTCTACCACCTGAGCCACAGCCGCCCCGTAAAGTTTCCAGAAACTTCTCCTGCACTTCTCTACTGCACATGTGCACTGCTGAGCTCTGTGTTCGTGTTCAGTCCAGGAACAGAACATTTCAAGTCCAATTTACTCAAGTGTACTTAGTTTTATAACTCTTTAAGGAAAAATGAGTACATACTCACAGTCCATGAGTTAAATGAAGTGAGAAATAAGTAAAGTACACTAATGTGGTTCAAGTAAGCATTGGTGTTACCTTTTAGAGTGCAGGACCGACACAGATCTGATGTTAAAATGCATCAAGATGTCATGTTTACAACATTGCAGAGCGTTCAGTCCAGAGCTCGCCTGGTACGAGTTAAACGGATGCA
>NW_007582529.1:0-1341 GCF_000690725.1 Stegastes partitus
GGAAAAGCAGACTGCCATGACGAGTTGGCAGGACAAACAAGATTATTAGACTGTTTGAATGTGTGTCCAAACCAGTTTCAACCCAAGTTTAATACCAGATATAACGATTAAAACATGTGCCACACAATGGCCATGGTGATGGCGGCGTGCATAGATGCAGCGCCCCCTTCAGGAGACAATGAAAGTGAACGTTTTGAGTGTCTTGTCCATCCCAGATGTTCATTCCGCAAAATTTGCAGCCGGTAGACTTTGCTGGGCGTCAGGACAGTGAACGGTGGAATTGCAGCGATCGGTTGTGATGTGGACAAACTACACCAACACGGAGTCTGATCAGAGACTACGCCGGCAGTTACCCGAGAGAGAAGGAAGCACAAACGGTACAAAGGAGGAGGAAGAGAGCCGGGATCCATGCTCGGCTAAAGGCTAACCCCTCCAGACCAGCAGGACCATCCTCCTACTCTCCAATGTCCGCTCCCTCCACAACAAGCTGGACGAGCTACGTTTGCTGAGAGAAACCCGCAGAGAGTGGAGGGACTGCTGTGTGTCTGCTTTAACAGAAACATGGCTCCATGACAACATCCCAGACGGACATACAGCTGGAGGGGATGCAGACAGACAGACAGACAGCTAGATTTAAGAATTTCTTTGTAATAGGATAATGGTATGAAGTTGTTAGCTGTACCTTGACATGTTTCGGCGTTCCATCTGTCTGTAAAGACACGTCACACACGTCAGATGACACTTCTGAAGAAGGCGACAGATGGAATGCCGAAACATGTCAAGGTACAGCTAACAACTTCATACCACTATCCTATTACAAAGAAATTCTTAAATCTACTTGTGGATGTTTGAGGACAAAATGAACATCTTTGCTATGTTAGACAGACAGCTAGCTCTGGACAGCATCTGCAGCTTCACCATCGTCACACCATCATGTGTGTCTTTGTGTCCCTGAAGGCCTACCAGGACCTGAAGAGGTTCACCATGTTCAACAAATGGCAGCGCGCATGGACGCAGCGCCCCCTTCAGAAGACAGCGACAGTGAACGTTTAGTGTCTTATTACAGACGTTCAATCTGCAAAACTTCCTAATAAAATAATCCTGAAGAAACGCTCTCTCATCTTGCCTGTACTACTGTGTATGTACAGCAACACGACAATAAACTTAATCTGATTTGATTCTCTTTCCTGCTAATCCCACGAGCAGTCATTGTGTTGTCACCAAACAGACACAGCATTTCATTTCAACCACTTTAACTTGCATGTTGTGATTTTGGTACAAAATGCAGAAAATGAATGGACTCAGAAAACGCCTCCAGTAAAGAGATTTTTCTGCAGTTTT
>NW_007582530.1:0-1340 GCF_000690725.1 Stegastes partitus
AATGATCAAATCTCTTTACTCTGTTGAGCCACATTTGCCCCAATATAGATTTCTGCAGTCATCAAATAGGGTTACTGGCACAATGGAACTGATGGTCTCAGAGATATATTACAGTAAAATTTTCAACTATGTGTCGAACAATAGAAAAATGTATGCAGATCATTTTGGACTAATGTTAAAATAATCATGCTGTATTAGTTACAGACTGCTGTTTCCCAGATTTCTTGACCATTGCACCAGCTCCTTTACAGTGTCCCTGTCTATCTGTGGCCTTGTCCACACGTAGCAGGGTTTTTGTAAAACCGAGTATCCTGCCCCGTCCATCTAGAAAAAACTTATGTACACACCACCTTGTTTTTAGAAAAAAATTCATCCACACTTAACCGCATAAGTGCGTTTTTAAGCACATCCACATTCTACATGAGGATGTAATAACTTCGCCGACAGGAGCGACGACCGGGACATACGGAAATTGTCACATCATTCCTCCTGGAGCACGATTTCCGTCTCAAAGTTCTCCCACCAGCTGGCAGCGCGTCCCAGTCTGACCAAAAACTGGTGTTGGTGTCTTTGACGGACAACATACCTCGGATGTGGAATGGCAAGGTGGCGGAAAATAACCGTCCTTAACATCGTCCTTCTCCTGTGTTCTTGTACATGGAGCGGTATCTGGGCCTGGACAAGACACAACGCCAACACAGTTTTGAGGGCATCCAAAACACAGGTCACATATGTGATGTAAAGAACATATTTGTAGCAGGCAGTGATGTTTCGAAACCTAATACCCCAGTTCTTGACGTCCACATGCAGACGCATGAACAGAGGATTCACAAATCTTCACTTTGGTCGGAGGTCTTTGAAAGAATCGTTTTTAATGCCGTAAATCTGTGTTTTCATGTGGATGACAGGCCACATTGTAGAAAAATATCTTTGTTTTGTGCGATACCCTGTGGACAAGGTCTGGATCTTCTTTACACTAATATATTTTACGGGAAATACTGAGGGGAAAAAAAACATACCAAGTTTTTTGGCTTTAGGCTATGCATTAGAAAATTTAGATGACTTTGACGTTATCACAGCAGTTGAAGCCTCTACCTTGATGTTGTGGTTGTTCAAAACTATTAGTTGAAACAAGATGGCACTCAATAGCTATGTCAGTAGATGATAAACCTCATTCAATGGCTCTCCATCCTGTCTGTCTTTAACATTCATATGTTGTCATTAAAATGTAAATCATGTGCCTTCGTGCTCTGCTTCCTCTTGAACAAGAACACAGTGTGCGCCTGTATCAGCTTCAGTGGTCTAATTACAAACGGAGTCCACGTCGGTGCCCATTCTTA
>NW_007582531.1:0-1340 GCF_000690725.1 Stegastes partitus
AAAAACTACAAGACCAGAGCCCTCTGCCCTCTTTAATCCACAAACAGCCTTAAATCAGCAGCTTTGCAATCAGTGAACAGACGCTAATGAGCAGACTTATAGTAGAGCAGACGCCACCGGCATTAATTCTATATTATTAAGGTCTGTTTTCCAACACAGCAATTATTTGACATCTCCAATCAAATTTAAAATGCACTTGCTGAGTATTAAGTGACTATAAATCGTCCCTCTACTGCAGGATTCAAAGCTTTAGACTCTGAACACTGAATAATAATATTAATGTCATTAAGGGTGTTACTTTATTAGCAGTATGTGCAATATTAAATATCATGCAATCTATTTCATTTCAATATCACTTTAACACTTTGCCAGTATTACTTTTTACCTTCCTGCTCTTTTTATTAATTTTATTACTTCTTTTTATGTTAATGTTTATTTATCTTATTTCTATGTCTATGTCTATGTGGATCAGTACCTCCAAGTCCGAGGCCATGGTCCTCTGCCGGATACCGGTGGATTGCCACCTCCGTGTGGGGGAGGAGTTGCTTCCTCAAGCGAAGGAGTTTAAGTGTCTCAGGATCATGAAAATGGAGCACGAGGTGGACAGGCGGCTCGGTACGGGCGCTGTACCGGACCGTCGTGGTGAAGATTAACCAGTCCATCTACGCCCCAACCCTCACCTATGGTCATGAGCTTTGGAGCGTGACCGAAAGAACGAGATCGTGGATACAAACAGCTGAAATGAACTTCCTCTGCAGGGTGGCTGGGCTCAGCCTTAGAGATAGGGTGAGGAGCTAGCCAGTTGAAGTGGTTTGGACATCTGGTTCGGATGCCTCTGGAGAGGCTTCCTCTGGAGGTCTACCGAACACGTCCACCTGGGAGGAGACCCCGGGGCAGACCCAGAACCCGCTGGAGGGATTATATCTCTGGGCTGGCCTGGGAACACCTCGGGATCCCCCAGGAAGAGCTGGAAAGCGTCGCCGGGGGGAGGGAAGTCTGGAATGACCTGCTCCACCTACTGCCTCCACCACCCGACCGGATAAGTGGAAGATGATGGATGGATGGATGGATGGATGGATATTCTTTGTCACATTGCCTTTTTTCTCATGTTTTTTTCCCCCCGAGCAACATCTGGCACAAGCATGTCCTTCGGTATTGGTAAACTTTTATCATATTTGAAGAGCTTGTTCAATATTACTTCAGTATTACTTCTTACTTTTCTATTATAGTTTCATTTTAGCTTGTATTTATATTTTACTGCATTTATTCTCATGTTATTGTTTTTTTTTTTTTTTCCAGAGCGAAATCCATCCCAAGCGTTTCCTTTAGGATGAAGTTCT
>NW_007582532.1:0-1339 GCF_000690725.1 Stegastes partitus
TGCTGGTGCCTTATGTGTGAAGAGCAGAATGTAGAATGAGGAGACCACTCTCTCTCCACAGCAGCTGGAAATGATCTGTGATTGCAGATGAGCTGCACCTGCCCTCCACCTGCACGCACACACCGTCTGCAGGAAGGAGGAGGAGGGTGAGACACTGCCACTAGGTGGAGCCAGAGGTGGAGGGCATGACAAAACCAGAAAAATGATCAAATATGAACCAATAAAATAACAGATCTGGTACAAAATGACAAGTGTAATTTGTGCTGTTCTGACCCGTCTGGATGTCCAAACAGCCTTAAACACCACAACACGTCTGATGCTGTGAAAAGGGGGACAGCTCCACATGAATCATTCTGAGGCATTTCACTATAACCCCCCAAATGTCAAGCTTCAGCTGGTGCTGGAGCAAAAGATGTGTGAATCCTCAAAGACATTTAGATTCATCATCTGGGGACCAAGAATGTCGTCACAAAATTCTACAACAATCCACTAAATATTTAAATGTGGAGCAAAGTGGTGGATTGACTGAGCAGCTGATATTATCTTCACCACAGAAAACATCCATGCACGGCTAACAGCAGAGTAAATGTGTGTTTTAGTTTTGAAGAGTTTTGTGTTGAAGTGATTTCACAAAAGCAAATATTTATTCATTTCTATTTTATTTCCTTTTGCTGTAGATATTGTGGCAAAAGAATCAAGCACGATGAACAAAAAGCCGACATTTACTGTGACTACAGGTAAGTCATGTTATGAATTTAAATAATGACCCAAAACATCATCATAAAAGATTTTAAACATTATTGTGTTTTCCTGCAGCAGGTTCGACTGATTCCATGTCCAGTGTTTCCTCTCCTGTCACCTCTGTGAAGCCAACACCAGGTAAGAACATTACAGATGTGTTACACATGATATTAGTTAATTACAAATGATTTATTCCAGACCGTTAAAGGTGTTTTTTTTTCCCCAAGTATTGTTGCTTCAGCATGTTGAACCTTAAATTAATTAATGGGTCCTGTAATAAAGTGCTCAGACATTTGGATATTTTATGTTTGTTGGGCAGTTGTTTCAGTGTTAGTTCATGTACAACAGAGCTCACAAGTTAAGACGATAAAAAGGAAGCTCCAAGAGAGCCACATTTAAAAGGATGGATGTTTAGTTTTGTCCATCCATCCATCCATTAAGTTCCGCTTATCTGGTGTCGGGTCGTGGGGGCAGCAGACAGAACAGGTCATACCAGACTTCTCTTCCCTCGGCGACGCAGAGGTGTTCCTAGGCCAGCCGAGAGATATCATCCCTCCAGCGGGTTCTGGGTCTGCCCCGGGGTCTCCTCCCAGGTGGA
>NW_007582533.1:0-1338 GCF_000690725.1 Stegastes partitus
AGGAGTCTTGGTGGCCTCCCTCACTAGTCTCCTTCTTGTACCTCCTTCAGAGGAGTCATAGGGGTCTTGGTGGCCTCCCTCTACTAAAGCTAAACTACATTTTTACCACTAAAACATTTATTAACATACATAGCAGCTGTCAGAGCACCCACACCTACTGTCTAACACACATCTTGGTCTGACTGGCATTAGTTTCTTAGTGCACCGTGGCAGCGGTCATGTCACTTGTTTCTCTTATCGTGGGATGTAACTGTCATTAAAAAGATGTTTTTGTTCTCATGCTCACAATAAGTAGAAAACTGTGATCATGGACAGAAAGGAGAAAAATACCAGTGTTGCTCCATCAACCACACACTAATTATACTGCAGGAAAAACACCCTGGTTCAGCAAGTAGCTTCTTGTCAGTTTTGCTTCAGGATACACAGAGTGTCATTCTTATTGCATGAGTTGATCTGGTTTGGGTGTGTGCAGCGGTGAATTAACGGCTGATCTCTTGGACCATAAAATATAAGAACGTGTTCACCAGATTTACAGATAAGGAAACACTTTCAGGTAACACCAGGTTCCTCCCCCACTATCTTTAGTCACATTTTAATGTCGCCTACCATCCTGTAAAAATGTTAAACCAGAGAGACACACGTCAACGAGCATGAACACAGGTCTGTTTGGTCTCAGCCGAAGGTCACGTTCCACAAGTGGTTCCACTGGGATGGGGCCCTGCACTTTCAGGGATCACATGGATGTGTTCGACCTTGAGGCTTTATGAATTCACCTCATACTGCTGGCTGACTTTTGATTGGATGACTGCCTGTGAGCTGATGGTGTCTGTGGGTGGTCACATGACCGGGACAAGATGTCAAAGCACAAAACATTAAAAGCTGTTCTAGATTGTCTCTAACATCAGATTTTACTGTAAGATGGCAACAAATAATTTTTCAACCTTGTTGAATCAAAGCCTTCTGACACAGAACTACATTATACTGCCAACACAGTTTAGTGACATACACCACTGATATCAGAGTACATACAGATAAGATGAGATCAGCCTTTATTTATCTCGCAGTGGAGAAATTCACATTGTTGTCAGCAGCGTTACACACAGAGATACACACATACTATACAGAGAAATGTACATATAAATATAAATATAAGAAATAGTGCAACAAGTATAAAAGTACACGTAAAAGGAGAATAGTGCAAATGGAATATAAGAATGGGCTTCTGAATGGAGGTTCATATAAAAAGATATACATATATACATATACATGTATATATGTATAAAAGATAAGGAATAAATATATAGTAATAATTATACTAATAATAATCCATCCATCCAT
>NW_007582534.1:0-1338 GCF_000690725.1 Stegastes partitus
TGCACCACATCACACCCAGGCATCCAGACATCTGCACCTACACCACTGATATCACTGACATACACACCTCACTTTAAATTAATTAATTCAACCTGTTAATAAAACTTTATGTTAAAATCTGACATCACCTGTGTGGTCTCCCCTCTTTTGCCACAACCTATTTGCTGGGTTGTGACAAAACTCATAAAATAATTAGCGGTGCGCAAATGAGACGTCATCAAACTGCGCTGTGAAGCGTGTAAACAAGCGTGGCTGCAGTGACAAGCCTGCTGGCGCTGTGCCTGACAAACAGGAGATATGTGATGCTGCTGGGGCTGGAGCCCAATATCCACATATTCAGTCGTTGGGCTGACATCCGGATGTTAATTTTGAGGTCCGAATTCACCAGACCAGCGGAACGCTGTTCGGGAGGCGGAAACGGAGCCGACAGAAAGGTACGGCGAGGACACTGCTGCTGCCACCACCAAAAAAATCAGCAGGAGATATCCATGCTGATGCTGTCGGACTCTGACGATGAACACCCTGAGGAACAAGATCAAAGTGCCGACCGAGACATGGAGCAGTATTTGGTGGACTCCAGTAAAGTCCAGTCTGGCCCACTTGGATGCTGGAAACAGAACTGTGACCGCTAACCCAAACTGGCATCAGCAGCCAGACACTGCCTGTGTGTTCCGACCACTTCCACTCTGTCGGAGCGCATTTTCTCGAAGGTTGGCTACATCGTCAACAAAACCAGGAGTTCACTGTTGCCTGAAAATGTTGACAAACTCATCTTCCTGGCACAGAACATGAAAAGAGTGAAGGTAGACTTGTGAAATGTCGGGCTGGGCGATATGGACCAAAAGTCATGTCCTGCTATATTTAGGCTGAATATTGATATATCGCCCAGCCCGACTCGAATGTCCGTTCTTTTAAATATATGCCACTGTTTTGCACTATCTCTCTTTTGTGTATTTCTATATATTATTAGTGCCACGGGCTGAGCCCGAGGCCACTATTGTTATCCTGGTGCGCATCTTCTTATTATTCCTCTTCCGTACAAAATTTCGCCGGCCTACTCCTCCCACAGATTTGGGAGCACCCACACAAATTATACATCAAAACGTGCGGCTCGATCGGGACAAGTGTGCTTACATACAGATTTACAAAAATCGCATTTTTCGCGACACAATTCGACAAAACGTCGCAAAAATCTCCCATTGAAAATGAATGGGACGGACGAAAAAAACAAAAAACGACACTACTTTTCAAACCTCCACTGCTCAGCAATGCGTTCACCTAAAGACTCCATTTAAACTTTAAAATGTAGACGCGGCCTTCCCCTATTTCAAAGTGTTT
>NW_007582535.1:0-1338 GCF_000690725.1 Stegastes partitus
GCATTCAAAACCTTACTTTAGCAAAGGTATTTCAGTATTATCAGCAAAAGTTACTTTGGTTATCAAAAGTAGTCAATGTGTAGTAAACTGTTTCCCTGGTTTCAGATCTTTTGGTCCTATCGCATGATCTTCCTCTGCAATTTAAGGAGTTTTTATTTTAACAAACAAACAAAAAGAGGTTTTATTTAACCCCTGCAAATCCAACCTACGGGAAAAGGAGCACTTACAACCCTTGACAAGTGGGCAAACTCTTACCTGCTGATGAAGATCATGATGGAAAGCGATCAACTGGTCATGAAACAAATGGTTGTGTTTAGTTTTGTACAGATCCTACTGGCAGAACTCGAGCCATGGTTACAGTCATCAATGTGGTTTTCTTAAAGTCACATTAGGAGTGCCACAGGGCTCAATGCTTGATCCCTTTCTGTTCACACTTTATATAAAAGGCTGTGGGTCGCAGGTTAGAGACAGCTCTGTTCATTTTTACGCTGTCAGTGTTTTACTGTTATATATGATGGTGATGCTGCAATAGTGTACATGGTGCGTGTTGCTGTAGATGTGTATTACTAAATTCATTTTTAACTACTTTCTATACTGTTTGGTGGTTAAATATACAGACAGGCGTCATATTCTGTAATATGTTTGTAGGGTCACTGCCCAGTGAGACCCACGTATCTCTAGAAGCTCAGATTTTCATGAGTACAGCTTTGTGACAATGTATTTTACAGCTAACCCAAGATGGTTATTCAATAGGTTATTTAGCTTAACCCTCCTATCTTTAAATTTATTGACATCTTTTATCGTCAGGTTCAATTTGACCTCAGCAATTTAAACCTCCAGAAAATTATCCAAGTTAAAATTGTTGCTCAAGTTTATGTGTAAATAGCCTTTTAATTTAAACTGAAAAATATATGTCAGTCACTTGTTTAAAGACGTTGAACATTGAATGGGGTCAAATTGACCCCAAAGATAATAGGAGGGTTAAGAAGTCAGACTATTAACCCTTTATCCTTCATTTTATCATTATCATTCAGAATTCCAAAATTTCGAAATGTGCTGTTTTTAACTGGATGGGAAAGATTATAATCTGAACAGTAACTAGGAGTGAAACAGCTGCAGAAAACAGAATAACTAAAGTAAAAGTACCTCAAGCAGTGTACGTGAGTGGATGTAATTAGTTGCATTCCATCATCTTTCACACACAAAATAGCAATATGATAAATTATTACCAAATATATATTATATAGCTGCCTTAAAATGACTTTTTTTCATCTATTTCTTTCTCAAATTCACCTTTTATCATATTATTAGAATCCCTTTTTATACAAGCCAAACAGG